>NW_007030434.1:2695-8681 GCF_000164805.1 Carlito syrichta | reverse complement strand
TGCCACCAGAGCCTCGACCTGCTGGTCTCCGGCGATCCTTCTGCCTCAGCCTTCCAAGTAGCCGGAATTATAGGCATGAGCTACCACACCTGGCTAATTTTTTGGTTTATTGTAGAGATGAGGTCTCACTGCCCAGGTGGGTCTCGAACCCACGAAGCAACCCACTCATCTCAGCCTCCCAAAGGCGCGGGATTACAGGGTGAGCCACCAAGCCCAGCTGAACTTTTCTTAAATAAATTATTTCTTCTCTCACTTCTGTGTGCTACAATTCTTTGCATTTACTTGAATCTCTTGGATCCAGTGAGGCACCTCTGGCTTGCTGGCTCCAGTGGTGCTGTGCCTCTCCCACCTCGTCTTTCTTCCCCAGCACTCCACCCTCTGAACCCTAACACCTTCCACCTCAGCCTTCCAAGTTTCTGCAACTACACGCAAACACCACCTTGCCTGGTTAATTTATTGTAGAGATGAGGTCTCGCTAATTCTCCCAGGCTCATCTCGAACCCATGGGCTCAGGCAATCCTCTCATCTCAGCCTCCCAAAGTGCTGCGATTATAGGTGTGTGTCACTGCACCTGGCTATTACTAAGCATTTAAATTATACTACTGAATCTTCTTTACTATGTGATAAATATGCTGCTGTTATTTATCCACAAAAGTGAAAGTGGTAATATAGTTTTTGTAGATAAAGAAAAATCTTACATTTATAAATACTGGAAGCAGCCGGGCTCGGTGGCTCAGCCTGTAATCCCACGCCTTTGGGTGGCTGAGGTGAGTGGATTGCCTGAGCCCGTAGGTTCGAGACCCGCCTGGGCCGGCGAGACCTCATCTCTACAATAAATAAAAAAAAAAAATTAGCCGGGTGTGGTAGTGCGTGCCTGTCATTCCTGCTACTTGGAAGGCTGAGGCGGAAGCATCGCCAGAACCCAACAGGTCAAGGCTGCGGTGGCCAGGAGCAGCCACTGCACTCCAGTCTGGGTGACAGAGTGAGACTCCAACTCAAAAAATACATACATACATACATACATACTGGAGGCAATCTGAATATGGTAAAATATGGTATGACACACATGTATAAAATAAATCATTGGAAATGCATATTATTGTTCACATGCAAGTTGAGTGACATGAAAGGAAATGTTAATTATACTTTTCACGTGCAATAGACAAAATATTTAAGCAAAAGTGGAAGGTTTACTAATTATCTAACTCAAGTGTTAAATGATATATAAATTCAAATATGTTATTTTAGAATGTTTTAAACTGAAATTATATGTAAACTAATATATTTCAAATTAAAAGCTAAAAGTACATAACTTAGGTCTGGTATTCTATATAATAATAGATCAAAAAGTATAAAGTGATAGTTGAAAGGACAAAAGGTAACAAGTTTTTTACTGTAGCTTGGCAAAGTTTTAGGTTTACCTACAACATTAGTTTCTTTAGGAATACTGAGACGTGAATAGATACATCATTCTATTTTCTAGAAGACACATATAGCCAAATAAATGTTAAATTTCTAAGTTTAGGCTGTGCTTAGTGACTCAGCCTGTAATACCAGTGCTTTGGGAGGCCTAGGTGAGTGGATTACCTGAGCCTGCGGGTTCAAGACCCGCTCGGGCAACTTGGAAAGACCTTGTCTCTACAATTAATAAAAAATTGGCCAGGCGTGATAGTCTGCGCCTGTAGTTCTGGCTGCTTGGAAGGCTGAGGTTGAAGTATTGCTGGAACCCAGCGGGTCAAGTCTGTACTGGCCGGGAGCATGTCACTGCACCCCAGTTGGGTCATGCAGTGCGACTCCAACTCAAAAAAAAAACAAAAAAAATTTCTAGCGTTAGTTTAAACTAAGAAAATAAAAATTTTAACATAAAAATACATTCTCAAAAATTTAGTAAAATGCTTTGTGCCCTGAAAAAATGACTTAGTCCAAACTCCTTTAGCATTATGTTTGGAAACCTTCATAAACTTGGTATTATAATGCAGAAAACATGACTTATCTGTATCTTGTGTTCTTTAGGTTTCTGAACCAATTCCCAACAGCACTACTACTCCCCTTATACACTAGTCATGAGACATAAACAGATTCTTTAAAAATGACTTAAGCTGGGTTCGGTGGCTCAGCTTGTAATCCCGCATTTGGGAGGCTGAGGTGAGTGGATTGCCTGAGTCCGCGGGTTCGAGACCTGCCAGGGCAACTTGGTGAGATCTCATCTCTACAATAAATCAAAAAATTAGCCGGGCATGGTAGCACACGCCTGTATTTCCAGCTACTTGGAAGGCTGAGGCGGAAGGATCGCTGGAACCCAGCAGGTGGAGGCTGCCTTGGCCGGGAGCGGCCACTGCACTCCAATCTGGGCGACAGAGTGAGACTCCAACTAATAAAAATAAAAATGACTTAAGCTGGGTTCGGTGGCTCAGCCTGTAATCCCGTGCTTGGGAGGCTGAGGTGAGTGTATTGTCTGAGCCCGCGGGTTCGAGACCCGCCTGGGCAACTAGGCAAGACCTCATCTCTACAATGAAACAAAAAAATTAGCCGGGTGTATTAGCGTGCACCTGTAGTTCCAGCTACTTGGAAAGCTGAAGCGGAAGGATCGCTGGAGCCCAGCAGGTCGAGGCTGCGGTGGCCGGGAGCATGCCAATGCACTCCAATCTGGGTGACAGAGTGAGACCCCAACTCAAAAAAAAAAAAAAGACTTATAAAAGGATTCCCTAGAAATATACCGAAATTTTCCCCACATCCCCAAATCAATGGATGAGTAGTCAGATCATGAAGTCCGTCACAAGACATGAGAACCTTGGCTCTCACTCTGAATGTGCTGCAAATGCACTGAAAAGGAAATCCACGATGTAGGATTGAAAAGCATAAGTGTAAACAGAGGATGCCTTTCTGTGTCAGCAACAGAAACCTAGGCTTCCCAAAATTATTCTCATTGGAGCAGAGCATTCCAATCCACATTTTAAAGTCTGGCTCCCTCTAGGCCATTTGGATCTCTCGTCTGTGTCACTGGCACAAGTATTTTCCCATCTACAAGAGTGAATGGCTATCATCTTTGCTTCCTTTATATTCCAGGATTTTGCTTTTTTCCAGAAAGGTGACCAGACATGACTTGCAGACTGTCTATTACATGTTCCCCTCCTCCCCAGAACAGCACGGTGGACTCAGAAAAAAAACTCCCAATGCTCCATGTCTCTTTCTGGAGAGACCTAGAAAAATGGATCAAGTTTTCAAAGTTTTGGACTTTTGTGAAGATGTCTTTTGACTGGTTTTTGTCATCCTGACATGGGGTATTGAAGAAAATGAGGGCATATTATGGATGACAGGTTTGTGTCTATTGAGTAAAAAATTAACATTTTTTACAGCACCAGAAATGCTTTAATACTACAGACAGTATACTAGGGGTTAAAGGTTATGGGATCTAAAAATGAAAGAGGACAATCTTTGGTTCTCAGAAAATAGAGTCAACACATCCTGACGCCATATTTGAGAAGCACGCACAATCTACAGCCCAGCTGATCAATGTCAACCTTTCCATGTAAAATGCTAGACTATTGTTCCAGCTACTTGGAAGGCTGAGGCAGAAGGATCGCCGGAGTCCAGCAAGTCGAGGCTGCAGTGGCACGGAGTGGCCACTGTACTCCAGTCTGGGTGATAGAGTGAGACTCCAACACACACACACACACACACACACACACACACACACAAAAGCTAGACTGTTAATTACTGGAATGAGCAACTGGTTTTAACTTTTCTTTTTTTTAAATTTTGAGTTGGAACCTTACTCTGCCACCCAGACTGGATTGCAGTGACACGCTCCTGGCCACTGCAGCTTTGAAGTGCTCTGCTCAGTTTATCTATCCACCTCAGTCTTCCAAGTAGCTGGAATTACAGACATGAGCTACCAAGCCCAGATAACTTTTGATTTATTTTAGAGACAATTCCTGCTACAGCAATAAAAATAGGGCCCCACACATCTCCCTGCCCAACCAGAACCAAGCAGAGCAGGCCAGGTGACCTCTCATCTGAACTCAACGTTCTTTTTTGGGGGGGATTGGAGTCTCACTGTGTTGCCCAGGCTGGAGTGCAGTGACATGGTGATGGCCATCGCAGCCTTAACTTGCTGGGCTCCGGTGATCCTTCCACCTCAGCCTTCCAAGTAGCTGGAACTACAGGTGTGCACTACCACATCCAACTAAAACTTTCATGAACATATCTGGCAGCCCTCTGCTTAACTCTGACTCCACATTAGAATCAAGTGAGGGCAATTAATTAAAAAAACATTAATGCTTTCACAAAGTCCAACAGACTTTATGTAAGAGACTGAAGATACCCAGAGTGATTAAATGGCATTGATTCTACATGTGAATTCTATAAACAGTTCACTCTCATACTTTGCTTGTTATGTGTATTACAAATTGTATTTTTGCAATTATCTTAACAATAAAACCAAATACTGAGTGTTCTCACATATAATTGAGGACTAAATACTGGGTACACGCAGACATCAAGATGAAAATAGCAAGTACTGGGGACTGATAAAGGGGGAAGGAGTGAGTCGAGCATAGAAAAAATGCTTATTGGATACCATCATCCCCATTTGGGTGATGGGTTTAACAGAAACTTAAATCTCACCATCACACGATATACCCATGTAACCATCCTGCACGGGTACCCATCAAATTCAAAAGAGAATGAAAATAGAAAATCATGAAGAAGAAAATATATCTCTACAGTTCATTTAATGCAAATAGGTCATTCTAAAGTTCTTCATCCTTGCCATCTTCACCATGAGAATATGAGAATGTGGTGGAATATGGGAGCCTGGTCTTGCTGTCTTGGGTGACAGAGGCAGAAGATTGGGGGGGGGAGGCAGGAGATGCTGAACACTTGGTGCAGCTTCACAGAAACACAGCTTAATATCTGTCTGAGGCCGGGCTGATAAACTGATTAGTGGATTATTCATGTGTTTCAGAAATATTTTATACTTCTTTGTAATTTGCTGTTTAAATGTATAATTTTTGTAAATGTTTCACAATATCTTTTTAATCTATTGACAAGATTATATATTTCATTGATTTTATTAATGTAACTAATTGTATTGATGCATTCCCAAATGCTGAATCTCCTATGCATTCCTGACATAAATGAAGCTTGATTATGGTGTAATGTTGTAACATGCTGACACAATGTTTCTAATAATTTTTACATTGCTATTCAAATGTGACTTTTCTACAAATAAACGTCTTGAAATCATGTGTGGGATAGAAATTGTGTGTTGACATTGTCCTCATCCAGGGAAATCGGATTTCTGTTTTGTCTCTTTTTTATTATTATTTTTATTTTAAAATATAGGGTATAATTGAGGTATAGGTCATAAGTGGTCATTTTACATGTAAATTTTGTGTACACTTATTGATGTTGAAATAGTTAATGAAATATGTAAAATAATTGCAATAACTTGCTTGACATAAGTAACTCCATTTTGTTGAAATCCTCCATCTTAGCCATCTGCCTGAGCTAAAAATGGCCCCCTTATTGTATACGTGTAATTGCTGGAACATTCCCATGACCACACACCCACAGCTGCATTCCTCTGATCATGATGAACATTCATGTTGGCCATTGAAAACTCCCTAGCCACAAGTTTCATGTAATTGTATGCCTTGTTAACTGAAATCCAAAAGATTGTTTTGTTTTTAGTACCTTGTACCCTGCTACGTAGCCCACTTGCAGCTTTTGACTTTAAAACTTGTTGCAAGCCAGGCTCCGTGGCTCAACCTGTAATCCCACTCTTTGGTAGGCCGAGGTGAGTGGATTGCCTGAGCCTGTGGGTTCGAGACCCGCCTGGGCAAATTGGCGAGATCTCATCTCTACAATAAAATCAAAAAATTAGTCAGACATGCCGGACTCAGTGGCTCAGCCTGTAATCCCACCCCTTTGGGAGGCTGAGGTGAGTGGATTGCCAGAGTCATTGGGTTTGAGACCCACCTGG
>NW_007030434.1:0-2675 GCF_000164805.1 Carlito syrichta | reverse complement strand
TAGCGCACACCTGTAGTTCCAGCTACTCGGAAGACTGAGGCGGAAGGATCGCGGGAGCCCAGCAGGTCGAGGCTGCAGTGGCCAGGAGCGGCCACTGCACTCCAGTCTGGGCGACAGAGTGAGACTCCAACTCAAAAAAAATAAATAAATAAAAAATAAAACTTGTTGCAAACTCCACTCAAGCATCAAGAGTTTTTCTACTTTCTTATAGTATTCTGATAATATTTCAGTGTCCACTTATAAGTTTGTACATGTAGTACTCAGATCTTTGTTCATGTGATAAAATACTTGAGAATATATGTACTTTTAATTGGAATCTCATTCTGTCACATAGTATATTAATCAAGAATTTTGTGGCCATATCCTTCTGTTATGTGATGAATGCAAGTGTTGTGAGATTCTGTTTCACAAGAATACCATGTAATGTTAATTTTTCCATATTAGCAGTTGGCCTCTTCAGAGGCAATCAAGGAAATTAAAAAGAATGACTGTGTATATAACAAAACAGGGGAAAGGGAAGAGTATCAAGATACAATGTTGAAGGTATTCCAGAGCTCAGGGCCACACCAGTGAAGTTAGAAGATGACTTGATGAAACGAGTACTCCCAATTCAGTGCTAGGTAATTTTAAAGGAAACAGCAGAGGCTAGACATTGTGACTCATTTCTGTAATTCCAGCAGTTTGTGAAGCAGAGTAGAGAGGACTGCCTAAATCTAGGGCTTCCAGGTTAATATGGGCAATTTGGTTAGATCTTGTCTCTACAGCAACTCTAATAATTGGTTGGGCATGGTGGCCCATGTTTGTGGTTCCAGCTACTCAGGAAGTTAAAGGGGAAAGATAGCCTGATCCCATCACATTGAAGCTGCAGTGGCCATGAGTATGCCACTGTAATCAAGCCTGGGCAACAGAGTCAGAATCCAACCTTAAAAAAAAAAAAAAAGGAGCAGCAATGCCAGTAATGAAATTGCCATTAGACAAGTTGATGGAAATGTTCTGACACTGGAGATTGGTTTTGACTTCTTTTGTAACAGGGCCCCTTTACAACAGGCCACTCAAACTAAGGAAAATAGTGGAAGCAGAATTGGTATCATATAGCCACATTTTTAGAGAAATGAATTATTTTTTTTTAGTTGGAGTCTCACTCCTTCTCCAAGCTGGAGTGCAGTGGCACACAAGCTCAGGGCCAACCCAGCGCCTATCTGCCAGGCTCCTGTGATCCTTCCATCTCAGTATTCTGAGGAACAGGAACTACAGATGCCCTACCATGCCTACCTTCTTTTTATTTTATTGTAGAGATGATGTCTTGCCCAGGTGCCCAGGCTAGTCTCAAACCTATGGGATCAGGCAATACACTCCCCTCGGCCTCCCAAAGTTGTGGGATTATGGACTGAGCTACCCACCCTGGCCTAAAAATGTTAACCATCAGACAGAAACTAACATGTGTTACTGTCAAACTACACCAAGTGCCCCAATTCTGCCTTTTCTCCACCCCGTCCACCTGTTTGACCTGTGCCACCTATGACAGCGAGGCCAGACTCTCTTCTTCCACCTCATCCTCAAATCTTGTGGTGAGCATGACAAGGATAAAGAACTTTATAGTGACTTGCTTTCATTTAATGAATAGGAAAGATACTTTTTCTTCTTTATGATTCTCTTCTTTTTTAAAAAATTCAGTTGATAGTTGTACATGCTTATTGCATGGGAGTATTGTGTGAGGTTTAAGCATCTGTCAAAACTGTCACCAAAGCACTGCAGACAGTGCCCAATAGGCATTTTTTCAACTTTTGGCTCCCTCCCACTTCACCAATTTCTAGTGTCTACCAATCTCATTTTTATATCTGTGTGTATGCAGTGTTTAGCTCTCACCTATAAGTGAGAACATGCAGTATTCAGTTGTCTCTTTGGATTATTTTGCTCACATTACTGTAAGAATACAATACACAATACACATAATATACAAAATATGTTAATGGATTGTTTATGTAGAATCCACATGGAGAAACAATGCAGTTTCTACATTCTGAAAATGTTCTCTTATATGGAGACATGAACTCACTCTAAGAGAAACATTTATTGCATTTTATAGAGCATTTATTACACACCAAACACTTTGTTGGAATGCAAAAAATACAAAAATAAAAACAACCCCTAGACTTATAAACTCTCCAAAGTTTTCACTGTACAAATTGGCCCAGTAAAGTCAATAAAAATCAGTTATGTTCATTATACAAAGTAAAAAGAACAACACCAAAATGATTAACTGCTATTCTTCAGTTGTGAAGAAAAATAAAATATACTTTAAAAAGTAACTACATACTCTTATTGTGAGTTACATCTTCATAGTGCTTTCAAACACCATTTAATTACATTTTTAAAAAATCTTGAAATTTCTTATAGTCTAAATAATAATCATTTTATGAACATAGACGCATGAATAACAGGTAAATTTAAAAGAGGATTCTGAACTAGAATGAATGTGGAATAATATGAATTTGAGGCAGATAAAATTGATTTACTTTCAGATTTTTTTTTTTTTTTTGAGTTGGAGTCTCACTCTGTCGCCCAGACTGGAGTGCAGTGGCTGCTCCCGGCCACCACAGCCTCGACCTGCTGGGCTTCGGCGATCCTTCTGCCTCAGCCTTCCAAGTAGCTGGAATTACAGGCGCGTGCTACCA
>NW_007030433.1:0-836 GCF_000164805.1 Carlito syrichta | reverse complement strand
GTTGGGTGCATATATGTTTAGGACAGATATTTCTTGTTGATGGATTGAGCCTTTTATGATTATGTAGTGGTCTTCTGTATATACTACTTCTCCAAGTAGTCTTCTCTTAGATCGTTCAGTGCTTGCCTTATGCATTTCTTCATCTGGCTGCTTATTAATATCATTTATAATAAAATGGTGAGTATTAGCATTGTACTTTCCTGTGTTCTATGAGTCGTTCCAGCAGATTATTGAATAAGGGGGAGTTGGGGGAAGCCCCAAATTTCTCTTTAACCTAGCAAAGGGCAGTTAGATTGGAGATGCCTGATGCTTGTAACTGGCATCTGAAGTGGGGAAGTCTTGTGAAGGACTTTGCCCTGTGACATTGGCCTGGGGCAACATAGTCTCAAATGGTCCTGAGAAAGTGCACCAAGGAAGGTTTAGTTACAATTTGGTTTTATAGATTTCTGGGGGACAGGGATTGTGGGTCAAATTATAAGGCATACATTGTTCAGCCCCAAAATGTGGGGATTCTCAAAGTAGAACTTAAAAGTTAGAGGCAAGTTCTGGGAATTTTTAGTTAGCAATTGGTTGAACGATTGCATCTTCTTTACAGACAAAGTCAATACTAAGAATTTCTTCAATTAAGGTAGGGGGACCTACTATCTGTTGTGTGACACTATGCAAAGTCTGATTGGAAAGTAGCCCACAGTATACTGGGTTAATAAAAATCCTGTTTAACTTGATTGTGTGGTTTGTAGTTTGGTACTTAAAATCTTGCATTGCATGGCCTTAGATTTCATTTATAATTTGGTATCTCATTTCCACAAAGAGACTATTCTATCAGTGTTTTGATC
>NW_007030432.1:0-780 GCF_000164805.1 Carlito syrichta | reverse complement strand
TTCCATTTATTGGGATCTGGGAAGTTCTTTTTGGGGTGTTGATTAGTTAAGGCTTTGGAAATTGCCAGTATTTTTTCACTAGTTCTTTCTCATCTGTGAGTGCAGTATCCTCTCTTTTTATTTATTTATTTATTTTTTATAATTAGATAGCACTTCTAGTGTGTGTGTGGGGGGGTGGTCATTTATTATTTTTTTTTGTTTCTTTGTTTTGCCTGTCCTCCTTCATCTAGCCCACCTGTTGCAGGGGGCAGCAGTGGCAGGTTGTGTGGTAATATGGAGGGAAACATTCTAAAACTGTTTCTTTCACCAGAGCACTTTGGCAAGACATTTCCTCGATTTCAGAGTTTTTCCCCTCCATCCAAGACAGATGACAGGGATTCTGTCTGGAGCTCTGGCTTCCTTCTCCCAAGATTGTTTGTCTTATCAACAGGATTGGCAGTTGTCAGGTGGGGTCCTGACGATCTGCTCTTGAGGGTGCAGATTTGCTTCATCTTGTCTGGGTGGGACCACATTTTTTGCTCAGGAGTAGAAGGAAAGCTGTGGGGGATTGTTATTTCTTTATCTCTCCACGGGTGGGCAGGGTCACTGCCACCACTATGCTATGCAAAGGTAAATGTCTCTTAGATCCTGCCCTATTCTATGGGCTATGGCAACCATTGTAACATTCTGAGGGACAGTTGTGTCTGCAGTCCTGACCTAATGCCTCAGTGACTTTGGGCGCCAGAGAAAGGGAGGGATGGAAAGGAGCATACCCACATGGCACAGACCAGCCTGCAGGGT
>NW_007030431.1:0-884 GCF_000164805.1 Carlito syrichta | reverse complement strand
AGCAGGTCAAGGCTGCGGTGGCCGGGAGCAGCAACTGCACTCCAGTCTGGGCGACAGAGTGAGACTCCAACTCAAAAAAAAAAAAATTCATCTGGGCGCATTGGCTCACATCTATAATCCCAACACTTTGGGAAACTGAGGCGGGAGGATTGCTTTGAGTTCAGGAGTTCGAGAACAGCCTGGGCAACATAGTAAAACCTTGTCTCTACAATAAATCAGAAAATTAGCTGGGCATGGTGGTACATGCCTGTGATCCCAGCTATTTGGGAGGCTGAGGTGGAAGGATTGTCTGAGCCCAGAAGGTCGCAGTGAGCTGTGGTCATGCCACTGCGCTCCAGCCTGGGTGACAGAGCAAGACAGCAACTCGAAATACATAATAAAAAAAAGTGGCACGTTTAAGCTGGGCATGGTGACACACACCTATAATTCTGGCTACTTGGGAGGCTGAGGTGGGAGGATGGCTCCAGCCCAGGAAGTTGAGGTTGCAGTGGGCTTTAATTGTACCAGTGCACTCTAGCCTGGATGAAAGAGCAAGATCCCCATCTCTGAAAAAAAAAAGGACAAGAAAAACTTTGCTCCTTGGAATGCCTGGAAATTAATGAACATACTCGTAGATAGCATTGACATCAAAGATGAAATAAAAACTGAAGTTGTAAGTGATCCAGAAATAAAAAAGATTATATTTTATATTGAAACCTATAGCATGTAGTAAAAACAATATTCTAAGGAAATGTTATAGCTTTACTGCCTTTATTATTAAAAAGGAAGGATTAAACAATGCCTGGGCTAAAACTCATTTTAATAAATTAGGCTAGAGTTTAGCATGGTGGCTCACACCTGTAATCCCAGTACTTTGGGAGGCAGAGGCAAGAGGATTGCCTTAG
>NW_007030430.1:0-1889 GCF_000164805.1 Carlito syrichta | reverse complement strand
AGGCCAGGCTCGGTGACTCAGCCTGTAATCCCAGCATTTTGGGAGGCCGAGGCAAGCGGACTGCCTGAGCCCGCGGGTTCAAGATCAGCCTGGGCAACTTGGTGAGGCCTTGTCTCTACAATTAAAAAAAAAAATTAGCCAGGCATGGTAGCATATGTCTGTAGTTCCAGTTACTTGGAAGGCTGAGGTGGAAGGATCGCTGGAGCCCAGCAGATTGACGCTGAGGTGGCTGTGAGTGTGCCACTGCACTCCAGCCTGGGCAAAGGAGTGAGACACCAACTCAAAAAAAAAAAAACAGAAGACTGTAACAGAGCTGAGATGGAAAGCCCTGACAGAATCACAAAATAGCATCTTATGCCAGAACAGTTCCCAGGGTTTTTCGTGTAGTAACTCATTAGATCTTCACATCAATCCTAGGCGACAGGCACTATTATTCTGAAGGCCGCAGAGAAGCTGAGGAACCTCTCTAAGCTCCTACAGCCAGTAAGCTGGTAAGTCAGGCCTCAGATGAAAACCTGTATGGCTGCAAAGCCCCTGCCCACACCCACCATGCTACACTGCCTCCCATCATTGTGGAAACCACTGAGTGTGGGAGGGCATCTTCTGAGCTCCTTCAAAAGGAAACCATCTAATGTGGGACACTGAATGCCTGACCGGTGACTTCTTTCCCCCTTCAAGAGTCTCAAACTACTGTCATCACACTTCCCACCCACTTGGTTGTGGAAAACAGCACAACCTTCACAGAGGACAGTTTACCACTTTCCATCAAAATTACAAATGCACACACCCTGGGTCTAAGCATCTCCACTGGTAGCTACTTATCCTACAGATAAATGCACACATGCAAAATGATCTATGCATAAGGGTATTTAATGCAGCAAGACACGGAAAAGACCTAAGTGTCATCAATAGAAGAACTAGTTAATAATCCTGCTACACCCACATGATGGAATCCGATGCACCTGCAGGAAGGGGAGGCAGCAACGTGCTCAGGGCTACCTGCAGCACGTGATTATGAAACTGAGGGACAAGAGGCGGAGAAAGTTGAGGCAAAGATGTGTACATGCACACAACATCTCTAGAATGCCTAAGGAATGACAGCTGCCTCCCAGGAAGAGACTCTGGTGACCAAGGCACAGGGGGTGACGCCTACTTTCCACCATGCATGCTCAAGAGATGCCTTACCCACGGCCTGTCAGCCTCACTCCAACCACCCCAGACATCGTCATATTGATCACTTTTACACACTGTCCTTTCCACTGTATACCTTCCCTCCAGAGGCCTATAAAACTGGTATGTTCAGCTCTCTACTTCCTGCAGAAAGCCTGCCCTGGCAACCACCCCTGAAGTCTAGACTGGGTCCTCCTCTGGGCTCCCCAAGTTGTCCCCTAACTCTCCATCACAGGACTCATCCCACTTTGCTGTCAATTACTACTTGCACCTCCGCCATCTTGTAAGCTGGGAGGCTCCTGAAAACAACCAACAAATCTCGTTCTTCTTCACCTTCATCATCCGCCATCCTCACTGGCTCAGACAGGTGACAGCACGGATAAGGGGATGGGGCCTGCCACCTTTCCCACCTGATCACTCATGGTACCTACTGCCAGCACTTAGGTGGGAGCTAACCTACTCTTAAGTGTCAAAGAAGAGCAGACTCAGCCGGGTTCGGTGGCTCAGCCTGTAATCCCGCGCCTTTGGGAGGCTGAGGTGAGTGGACTGCCTGAGCCCGCGGGTTCGAGACCCACCCGGGCAGCGAGACCTCATCTCTACATATAAATCAAAAAATCAGCCGGGCGTGGTAGCGCATGCCTGTATTTCTGGCTACTAGGAAGGCTGAGGCGGAAGGATCGCCAGAGCCCAGCAGGTCGAGGCTGTGGTGGCCGGGGAGC
>NW_007030429.1:0-791 GCF_000164805.1 Carlito syrichta | reverse complement strand
GAAAAATACTGCCTAATCTCAACACACACACACACACACACACACACACACACACACACAAAATCAGGTATCATAAGGAATCAGAATGCAAATAAATGCTTTAATTATCTTTTTTCCTTAAAGCATGTAAAGTATGAAACTCAACCATTAGTCAAAATTAAAATTTAGGCAGATACTTAGCTTTAACATTATTACCTAGTAACAATTTCTTAGTAGAATCACATACACCCTTTAACCTAGTTGGAGAGCACATGGCAAATCAATGAGAGCCAGATTGGTTTTTGTTTTTTTTTACTTTTCCTGTTGATAAACTTATTCTACTAAAAGGCTTTACCGTCAAGAACAAAGAACACATTTCTAATTCATTCTCAAGCAATCTCAAAATTTAAATTCCCACTCAGTTATTGATTTTACTTACTATTTATTTTACTATTTGAGCTCTAGTTGATTCAACTTTTCCATATTTTATTTCTTCTATCAAATTGGGAGTTTTACAATATGCCCATATCTATAAAATTCTAGCACCAATTTCAGATAAACTTTGGGTCCTTGCTCAACTGAGTACTATAAGAACTTCTAAATCACAACCAATAAGACATGATAAAAGATGTCAGCAAAGTTATAGCTTATTAAATAAACAAAAATCTAGTATCTTTTAAATGTACCATTAATAACTGTTTAAAAAACAACAGAAAACAGATCCAAATTACAACAAAATATAAGATAAAACTAACGGTACTGAAACAATATACAATTAGTTAAGAACCTAAAAAAAGATTACTATATCATAT
>NW_007030428.1:0-796 GCF_000164805.1 Carlito syrichta | reverse complement strand
GGGTTACAATTTCATCATAGGTAAACTCAATGCTGTAAGCTTTTGCTCCTAAAAAAGCACAGTGGAATGTACTGAAGACACATAAAAAATAACCCTGCCCTGAGGTCCCAGGTCTGCTGTTTTTGTCTCTCCCTCTCTATCTGGGTCCCTTCTAATACTATTCTCTTTCATAAACAAAAACACATGCAGGAGCGTTCTACAGTTTCCACCAAACCAGAAGGTAAGTGTGGTGCACCCTGACACACACTCCAAGGTATGGTGTCCCCTCCATTCTGTGCCTCTGGTGTTGACCATCAGGGGCCCAGTGCTCAAGGACAGAAGAGCACATGAGGTGGCCCAATCTTCCCACATCTTGGCCTGGGAAAACAAGACATATGTTTTGAGAGCAGTGCCCGGCATTTAAATATGCTCAGATCACCTGCTTAATCTAAAGATAACAAGGCAAAGGGTGAAGAAGTGGGCGTCTGTGGGCCATGGGAATAGAAATGTGATGATTCTTGTCTCGCCCACCCCACCCTGAGTAGCTGAACACCATGTGAAAGGTGAAGGTTAACACGTGTGCACATGCACACCCATCCACCTACACGTGAATGCAGTCACATGACCACATTTCAGAGAGAAATATTCCTAACATTATCAAGAATGACAAAGAACACTTGCACCACAGAATAAAGTCCAGTATTTTCACAACATTTTTTTTTTTTTTTTTTTTTTCTCACTCCGTCGCTGAGACTGGAGTGCAGTGGCCGCTCCTGGTCACCGCAGCTTTGACTTGCTGGGCCCCGGCAATCCTCCC
>NW_007030427.1:0-798 GCF_000164805.1 Carlito syrichta | reverse complement strand
GAGTCTTTCCAACCCAGGTGGCCTGAGGGTCTACCCCAACTGCTTCTGTTTGACTGGGGAAGGAGGGTGGGCATCAGAGCTGCCATCCGGTGTGACCACCTGGCCTGAGCTCCGGGGGACAGGACAGCAGCAGCTCACTGAGGTCAGAGCAGCCGCAGAAGGCCGCCTCCTCAGTCCCTACCCCACGCCAAGCCCCCTCCTCCTCACTGTATAAATATCCTAGGTGACAAACGGCCACCCCAACCCATCTGTTTCTTTGTACAAATGTGTAGCCAGTTTGGAAACGTGATTTATAAATATTGCGTTTGCAGCCAGGGATTGACACTGATGTATGTCAGGCCAGATGGATGGATGCGGTGCCGGGCACAGATCCCACCTGGAAAGGGTGGGGCGGGGTTCTGTGATGGTCGGCAGCCTGCCCAGCTGAAGCCAGCTGCGGCCCAGGAGGGCAGCTTGATGTGATCGGGGTGAAACCTGGGGAATCCCTTCCATGGGTGGAGGTGTGGCAGGGCCCAGCACTCTCAGAACATATGGCTCCGAGACAGCAGCCCCGAGAGACAAACATCTCTGCTCTTGCTTGGCAATTTGAGGCTGCACCAGAGCCAGTCACTCGTTCCTCGGATCTGTTTGCTTGTCGCTGCTTCCACAGTGACAATCACCTTGCACCCGAAGCACATGACGGCTTCCGGGGGCTCCTCCACACCCAGTCCTGTATTTTAACTCTAAGCTCCCTTGACTAGAGTGTAGGCCTGGCAAGGAGGGGCCCCGTGTCTGTCATGTTCATTGCTGTGTCCCCAG
>NW_007030426.1:0-824 GCF_000164805.1 Carlito syrichta | reverse complement strand
TTTGAATTTTGCCATGCCCTTATATCAAAAACTCTTATGTTTTATATTACATGAATGTTGTCCATCTAATCTCTTAAATTAAATAAGATTCATGATACTACTATGCTACTTTCAATTTTAGGTCTCTGGGCAGATAGAATCTACTTATTTTAGGAGGAGTTGGCATCTCAGAAAGAGCAATAAATGTGGATGATTGTGTTTTAAATGAATTTTCATTATGAATCTAAATTCTTTCTTTTGCAAACAGCATGCTACAGCATGCTAATTTAAGCTAAAATTCAACATATGTTTCCATACGGTATGCAAATAAGGGATTTCTGTGTACTTCATAAGATAAATTTGTAAGAGTGCACATGAAGTTTTCTCATTAAAATAGTATTGCCAATTATGTCCCTAGAGATATCTTTCTAATGTGTCATTACTAGGCCAAACTTGCTATTTAAATATATTTAATATGCATTTAATCAAGTAAAAAAAGAAAATCTGTGATATTATTTTAACAAGATTTTTATGTAATTTCTGAGAGAAATTATATCCAATTTCACTTAATTTGACATTTTATTATATATTATCTTGTCTCATGCTCAAATTCTTTTATAGATCAAGCTAAAATTCCCAAAATGCTAACTGCTATTCAATACAGGATTATTGACTCATTGATTATTTATATTGCCTTAGGGAGTACCTACCTAGAATTGACTTTGTTCAAGAAACTTTAAAAGGTGAAAACGAACAAACAAACGAAAAAAACTAAAGGAGGTTTCAATTCCTAAAATCAAAAAAATAATAATAAGTATTGCACATGTGACAGGATAAGTTCATTT
>NW_007030425.1:0-841 GCF_000164805.1 Carlito syrichta | reverse complement strand
GTGATCCCTGGGCAGGTGAGTGCCCAGCCCAGGGAAGAGCCTGTGGAACCCACATCCCTGGCCATGTCACCCGCCTTCCGGAGTCGTGATTTCCAGAAGGCTGCCCTGCCGAGAATTCCTGGCAGCATGCAGCCTAGTGGTGTGGACCCGAGGGGGCAGAGTGGGGTTGGCACTGCAGGGCCAGAGCCTCAGGACCAGGTGGGTGGCCCAGTGTGGCCAGGCACTTCATGAGAGAAGCCCCTGTGGCCAGGGGCAGTTCAGAAGAGGTACCTCAGCCTCGCACAAGGGGCAAGAAGAGGCTGAACCCCTTTTCCTATCCCAGGATCCTACAAGAACTAAGGGCCAAACACCCTGTGCCGACTCAGTCGCTGCCCTGACGCATTCTCCCTGGCCAAATAACTATGCACATGAGTGTGAGCACCGGTGCACCTGTGTGCATGTGTGAGTGTGCACACGTACTTGTGTGCATGTATGCATGCACATGTGTAGGCATGCATGCGCCTGTACCGGTGTGCCTGCATGTGTAAGATTCTACATGCACGTGTGTGCATGTGTGCATTCATGTATGCACGTGTGTAAGCACATACATGTGTGTATGTGTGCGTGTCTGTGTGAGTGTAGGTGTGAGAGCATGCTTGGGTGCCTGTGATTTGTGGAGCGTGTGTAAACACTTGAGGCAGATTATAGACAGCCGAGGGCTCCTTTTCATGCCCCTGTAGAAAGGTGGGGCCTAGATCCCCTCCTCTTGACCCTGGGTTGGCCTCTAACTGCTTTGACAGGCATTAGGTAGAGGGGACACTGTGCCACATCCAGGTCACAGAGGGAGGGCATGGTCTCTGGT
>NW_007030424.1:0-848 GCF_000164805.1 Carlito syrichta | reverse complement strand
TACAAATCTATGGAAGAGAGAATGGCCCATCATAATGTTGAGTTTTATGTGTCAATTTAGATAGACTAATTGAGATAACCAAGTTATTCAATCAAATACTAATCTAGGTTTTGTTTTGAAGGTGTTTTGGAGATATGACTAATGTCTGCAATCAGTGGACTCTAAGTAGATTATCATCTATAAAGCGAGAGGACCCTCACCAATCAGTTGACAG
This sequence comes from Carlito syrichta, assembly GCF_000164805.1. Classification (NCBI taxonomy): domain Eukaryota; kingdom Metazoa; phylum Chordata; class Mammalia; order Primates; family Tarsiidae; genus Carlito; species Carlito syrichta. The sequence continues at coordinate 634 of NW_007030424.1, read as the reverse complement.
GCCTTAGGAGCAAAGTTGAGTTTTTCTGAGGAAGAAGGACTTCTGCCTCAGGACATCAGCATCAATTTCTGTCCAAGAGTTTCTTTCCAGTTTGTCAGTCTGTGCTACAAGTTTAAGACTTGTCATCCTATGTAATTACGTAAGCCTTCCTTGAAGTAAATCTATGTCTATAACCATGTACATAGTAACCTATATTTCTATTACCTATCACCTATCTACTTATTCTTCTACCTAGTCTATCATTTATCTATCTATCCATCCATCCGTCTATCTATCTATCTATCTATCTATCTATCTATCTATCTATCTATCTATCTAATATCTCCTGTTGGTTCTACTTCTCTGGAAAGCCCTGACTAACACATCCACGACCCAGCTTCAGCAACTATGAATACAAGCATAGCCTTGTTTAGTTCCATTTCCTTCATTTCTTCAGGTTTTTGAAGCAAATTCAAGACATCAAGACATTCTCTCTCTCTCTCTCTCTCATGACACACATCCATATACATACACAAAAATATAACAATACTTTTTAATATATTAAACATCCAGTCATTGAAATGCTGTGGTTTTTAAACTGAAGCCCTTAGGTTCCCCAGGGATAGGGGAAGCATTGTGGCGATGGTCATGTGTG
>NW_007030423.1:0-852 GCF_000164805.1 Carlito syrichta | reverse complement strand
ATATATATATATATATATATATATATATATATGTATGTATATACATATATATACATATATACACATATATATAGATGTAATTTGGTCATGATACTAAGAAAGGCCATTATCTGTGGCTAATTAATTGCTTGTGGTCATGCAGGCATGATTTTATAACAAGGAAAGTATGCTGTACTTCGTAGGTGTTGAATAATTGGAAATTGATAGATTTATTGATTGAAGGACAAATTTTTCTAAGCAAATTAAAATATACAATTCCAAAATCAAAATGCTTGACATATGTCTTTTAAACATCTTATTTCTAAAATATACAAGTACTAGGAAAATAATTTATTTTACCATTAAATCATTTGTGTATCATTTAAAATAAATTATTATAATTAATTTTTTTAAAGATTAGATATTTTTAATATTTATTCATTTTGTTTTGATACAGGCTTTCACTATGTTTCCTAGACTAAGTTCAAACTCCTAAGTTCAAAGGATTCTCCTGCCTCAGACTCCCAAGTAACTGGGGTTACAGGTGTGTAATATTTAACTTTTAAGTAGGGTATATGCTAAACTTTAGAAGTAGAATCTGAATTATCTGAAAATTTGAAGCAAATGACTAAAGTTCAGGAACCTGTTAAATCATAAGAAAAAGTATTAGTGACCTGTATTACCTCTAATGAGGTCATTTCCTGGCTATTCTTCAAAAAAACAGAAGTAGCAGCAAGGGATCCCAAAATCATGGGGAGATTAGTGTATCTTTGAAACCATTAGATCCTAATCTTGGCAACTTCTTAAATCTGGTTGTCTTAGATATCCAACAAGTCAAACTAGTCTGTATTAGAGGCACAATTATATATATAT
>NW_007030422.1:0-860 GCF_000164805.1 Carlito syrichta | reverse complement strand
TTCAAAGAAAGCCAAAATATTATTTCCAGTAGAGGTGTGTGTGTGTGTGTGTGTGTGTGTGTGTGTGTGTGTTCGTTCGTTCGCATGTGGTTATCAGCCACAAATGTCTCCCAAGTCCAGTTTTACGGTGAAATTCTTTCTTCCCCTGCAGTGTGCTAGGGTGTCCACAAACCGAGTCATTCGCACAGGACAGGTGGTTTAAAAGTTGCCCGTGTCTCCAGGAGCATCCGCACAGCCACAGAGCTAGGTAAGGGCCAGAACAGGCTTGCAGTGGGAGGAAGCAGTCCCCCTCCCACACCCCCCAGAGCTCTGCTGGTATGTCCAGTGTGAAAGTCTTATTGGAGTGGACGTCCCTGCCGGCTGCCTGGTGACATTCTCATAGTTGAGCGCTGGTGGTATCCCTCCTGCCGTGTCATGTCAGCTCTGTTCTGTGACTCAGAAGTAAGAACTGCCATATTTGTCAATGATGTTGTTTACCTTTCCCCGGGAAGCCTGAGACGGGCAAGCTGACGTTACTTAGTGCCTGTGACCTTGCCCCATTATGATGCAGTATGCACTTGACATTTCGATTTGGGCCACTCCGCAGAAAAAGTTCGGTTGGTGAAGCTTCAGCCAGCTTCCTTAACCAGTTCTGTCCCCAGATCGGTTTGTGTGGACAGCTGCTGCCCTGTAATTTGTTGAAAAAATTTCCATGTAGGTTGTTTCAGATCACTTTAGATAAACCCAGATGGACGTTCTTTTCATGCAAATCATGGTCATACAGGCCTTCTACCCATTCTGTTAAAGATTTGCTGTATATCATGGAAACTTCTGATGATTGGATGGGACTAGAGAAAAGCATTTGAGTCGTGAGAAATTGA
>NW_007030421.1:0-1251 GCF_000164805.1 Carlito syrichta | reverse complement strand
CCTGCATCGTTATTTTTTTTCTTTTGAATGTGTTAGGAAATTTCTCCAAGGTTGTTAAGTACCTTAAATCCATCTGTTGTTCTTCAGTTTACATTTTTCTTATTCCATCTCCTGGCATTTCTTTAACTTGTACTCTTTTCAGTTGGCAGGCATCGAAGAGACTGTATGTAAATTTGTTACACTATTATTTTATTTTTTACAAATTCCAGTGTAATATATTGACTTGTCAACAAATCCTATAATTACTTAAAAAGAAAAGGAACAACCATACCTTTAAATTCTAACTTTTCAATGGAATGTAGTGCATGCTGTTCCCAGTTGTAATGTCCCAGCAATGTTAATTTGGAAGTTTTCCAAAGGAAGAATTACTCCAACTCTCTCTAGACTCTGGCTGCCAGAATTTTGTCTACCCCACACCATACATCGATCACGTCCACAGATCATTATTGCCTTTTTCCCACTTGATTGTGTAAAGCATTCCACTCTCTCTGCTGTTAGAACTAATCTAGCCATGCTTTGTAACACCAGATGGTAGGCATTCACAGCCAGTCCCAGTTAATCTGTAAAAGTTCCTCATGAATGCTCTATTTTTATTAGCATTTGAAAAAAAGAATAGATCAATAATTTAACACCACAGAACTTCACACATAACATTCTTTAGTGTAAAACAAATTCTGCAGGTTAGGAGACTGCTCTGATTATCAGAAATTCATACTGATTGGCTATCCTAGAATTTAAAGATTTAAAATCTAATCTACAGGATTCCAGAGGGCACATTCCTGAATATCTACATAAAATATATATATATATATATATATTAAAGAAAATATTCAGCACTGGCAAAAAGCCTGCATGTCAAATGTGTCCTTACTGGCTTTCTGAACCACTGGTATTTGACTGTCCTATTCACAATAAAAGTTTAGTTTAGGTGCCACTTTTTTCCTATTTGCTTCTTTTGCTGTTTGCTCTCTTAACTGCATCCCAATGCTGATGATCCTGAATAGTATTTGTCAATGGTTCTGCTGTCATTGCTGTTGTTGAGTACAAATAACACTTTAAACACAATTACTCTTAGAAGACTGATACTACTGTAAATCCATAAACTATGTGGTAGTCCAGGAACAAGGTAACTTTCTGACTACTATGTACCCCAAAAGACATAGTAAGACACAAAATATATGCATAAAAGTATGTAACTGTGATGCAGAAAGAAATTCCTCTGAGTGATGTTAGAAAGACTTTTTGTTCCAC
>NW_007030420.1:0-867 GCF_000164805.1 Carlito syrichta | reverse complement strand
GGCACCTGTGACAGCCAGCTCACCTGCCCAGCTACAAGTGTTCAGAGGAAGGTCTGGCAGCAGGTTCACCAACCAGGTGCACGGGACTCCGGGCTCTAGAGCTGCAGAAGTGAATGTCCAGCCATTGCAGCCTAGGGGTCCTGAGGAGCTGAGCTCTGCACAAATTAGATTTTCACACACAAAGCCCAAATAGAGGCCCTTGGGTCAGGACAAGGAAAGGGCCACTCTCTTTGTGTAGAGGGACCACTGAAAACCCCAGTCCAGGGAGGTCTACCCAGAGGGATTTCCACCAAGCTCTAGGACCAACCTATTTCTAGGAAGGACCAGTCATCCAAGGGTGGGGAGACAGAAAGCAGCAGTCCCAAGAAAGGGGGCAAGTATATGGGAGGTGGGGTAATAGCTAATGCCTCTGCGCTCCCATCCTCCAGCTGTAAGGAAGCCCTAAGGTCACTGCCTGTACCACCCACCCGTGGCTCTGCTCATCCGTCCCAGGAAGCAGCCACCTGCCCTACTCAGGGAAATATCTGAGCAGGAGGCAACAACCACCTCTGTCCTGCCTCTGCCTATTTTTCCTGGGGACTGAAAGGGCTAGCACTGAGACTATGGAGACAACTCCCCAATCTCCCCTGCCTAAGGACTACCCCAGTTGGCCTTGGTACCTTAGGCCCCCACACAGAAGGACACCAAAATGAACCCCACAAAGTCCAAGTTCCCTTTGCCATGGATCTGCAGGAGGTGGGTTAGGAGCATGTCCTGAGGAAGAACTCCAGGACAGGGCCGCTTCTCTGTCCTCAGTCCTCAGAGTGCCTGCTTTCAGGGTAGAGTGGAGTCCTTGAAAGGAAGCCACAGCACTCAATGAGCCCCTCT
>NW_007030419.1:0-887 GCF_000164805.1 Carlito syrichta | reverse complement strand
TAGTTTGGTTTCTTTAGGATATTAGGAAGGAGAATTAGGATATTAGGATATTAGGATATTGGGGGGACAATTCATTAACGCAACAGATATTAATTGAGCACCTAGTATGAGCTGTGACAGGTTCTAGAAATACAGCAGTGGACAGACAAAAGCCCCTTTTGGAGAACATTTTTGTGAGAAATTACTGGTAATAATTAGACACAAAGGTGATTTTGTGTGTTTGTTTATCTATATACACACAGGTTGGACATCCCAAATTTGAAAATCCAAAATCTTACATGTTCAAAAGTCTGAACATGTTTGATTCTGAACATGATGCCACAACTATAAAATTCCACACCAGACCTCACGTGATGGCTGGGCCACATTCAAAACACAGGTGCACAGCACATCGTGCATTCAGTGTCCCCAAGGGAGCAAAGACCATCCCAGCCACCTTTAGCTGCAATACATCTCTTCTGAGCGTGTCCAGATTCCCCCATGCAAGCATGCCCACAAAGGGTAATAAAATGGCTTGTGTGCAGGGCAGGTGGGCGGTGACAAATTCTCCATGACACCCATGTGGAGACAAGACCTGTGTACATTACTCACTGTACTGTTTTGCTTAGTCTCTGCTCTGTGGTGTAAAAATATTGTTGACAGTATCAAAAAGACCTACATGGTAACCCTGTGGGTAATGCAAATATTCCAAAAATTCATCCAATGCAGTGGCTCACGTCTGTAATACCAACACTTTGGGAGGCTGAAGCTGGAGGATCACTTGAGCCCAAGGAGTTCTAGATCAACTTAGGCAACATAGTGAGACCTTGTCTCTGCAAAAAAATGAAAAAAAATTAGCTGGGTGTGGTGGCTCATGCCTGTAGTCCAAGCTACTTGGGAGGCTGAGG
>NW_007030418.1:0-893 GCF_000164805.1 Carlito syrichta | reverse complement strand
TCTCTCTCTCTCTCTCTCTGTGTGTGTGTGTGTGTGTGTGTGTGTGTGTGTGTGTCTCTCCCTCTCTCTAAACTCATTCTTTTCCTTCAAAATCTTGCTGAGTTTCCAATCTGAGAAGCCTTCCCTGGCCACAGTCTGACCACCTCTCACTTCTCACTCTTTTCCCACTCTGAAAGCATGCACACACCCTTCCTCTTCCCTTCACAGTATCTCTCTCATAGCTTCGGTAAAGCTCATATCCCATTTTGTGGTGACTCTTCGGGTGTCTGTCTTCCCCAGGAGATTATGAAAAACTTCAGGGTAGAGTGACTTCTCTGTTTGTGCATTCTCTGTGCCTGGTTCAGTGTCTGGTAGTTGGTCAACTGAGATTTAGAGGTGTTTGGCAAATTCTGAAGAGTTAAACAGCTAGCAAGGGATAAAGGAGGGAACTAAATCCTTGTCTTCTGACTTTTTACTTTATTTAATTTAATTAATTAATTTATTTTTGAGTAGGAGCCTCACTCTGTCACCCAGGCTAGAGTACAGTGGCACACACAGCAACTGCAGCCTCAACCTGCTGGGCTCAGGTGATCCTTTCCACTTCAGCCTTCCAAGTGGCTGGAACTACAGGTACACACCACCATGCCTGGTTAATTGTTTGATTTATTGTAGAGGCGAGGTTGCCCAGGTTGGTCTCGAACCCCTAGGCTCAGGCAATCATCTCGCCTCTACCTCTTAAAGTGCTGGAATTACAGGCATGAGCGATCGCACCCAACCTATTTTATTTATTTTAGACAGTGTCTCACTCTGTTGCCCAGGCAGGAGTGCAGTAGTACAATTATAGCTCACTGCAACCTCAAACTCCTGGGCTCAAGCAATCCTCCTGCCTCAGCCTCCCAAGTAGCTGGGACTAC
>NW_007030417.1:0-944 GCF_000164805.1 Carlito syrichta | reverse complement strand
ACATGCCTGTAGTTTCAGCTACTTGGAAGGCTGAGGCAGAAGGATCACCTGAGCCCAGCGGGTCGAGGCTGCAGTGATCGTGAGCATGCCACTGCCCTCCAGCCTAGGCAATAGAGTAAGACTCCAACTCTCTCTCGCTCTCTCTCTCTCTCTCTCTCTATATCTATATATATATATATATCTATATATCTATAGATATATAGATATATAGATATGTAGATATATAGATATATAGATCTATAGATATATAGATATATATATAGAGAGAGAGAGCACAAGATTATTGTAAAATATCTCATTTAGTACTATCTGCCTTATTTTCTATGGGGTGCTCAGAAATCATGCTTCTACTGCTTTCCAGGGAGACTGCCAGCTATTGGGTTGTGATGAAAAACAAAACAAAGTAATACATATATTGTCTACAATCAAGGTAAATCCTGTAGCTGAAATCATATCATACTTCTATATCTAACCATCTTTGATCTTATATCTCTAGTTCTAATAAATTATTTACATGCATGAAAATTATTGGAAGAACTTAAATGACCATTAAGAAGTCGAGCGCTTACTATCATAACTAAGTTGAAATGTACTGTTCCCAGGATTTATAATCATGATATCATTGAGCAAGGCAATGAGTTAGGACAATAGTTAATGTGAATAAAATAGATCCTTACCCTCTATGGTTCATAAAGTATTTACTTCCCTCCACTCCCGAATAAGGGAGTAAGGCTCAGACCTGACCAATCAACAAACTGGGGCATGAATTACTGTGGAGACTGGTAAATTATTGTGCCATATAATTTCAAAGATGAAAGCAAGAACTCCTCTAAGCATCTTCCGTTATTTAACCTGTGAGTAAAATAAATCCCTGAATAATTAGCTGATTATCTATGGTCAAATTAGAAAATGGTACAGTTTTATTTTTCATCCACTAAATTTTT
>NW_007030416.1:0-1013 GCF_000164805.1 Carlito syrichta | reverse complement strand
CCCTGGGCACTAGAGATCCACTCTGAGTTCTGCCACCTGTGATGAGTCCTGTGGAGAGGAGGGAAAACCTCCAGATCCTGCTAGGTAGATGCTGGGGCTGTCAGGGCACTGGTGACGTCATGGTGACAGTCAGTGGCCTGTTTTCTCTTAGACCTGGAGCTGACCTGCCTGTTAGCCCCATTGGGGACCGCCCATTTAGGGGACCCAGTTCAGTCATTTATCAGCAGAAGGGGCTTAACAGCTGTGAGGTGATTTCCTGGAATCCACCACAGTGGGTGAATCTTCTGCTTCTTTGAGGGTGTCTGCCCAAGCCCTGAGGGTGGGGGGTGATCGCAGTGGGTGAGGATCCCATGAGGAAGTTTCTGCAAGTACTGGATGATTTTCAGGTGCTGTTGGATTATGATAATCCATGTACAGAAGAATACAAACATACACATTTCCTCCCTTCTGGTTTGTGTTCTGAGCCACTTTGGCACAGCTGGGGGACGCATCTTGTTGTTCACCTCGACAAGAGGAGGCAGCGTCCCACCACCCCCAGGAAAGAAAACTCCCGATTTCTAGTGACCGCCACCTTGAGCCCCACCTGTGGCTTTGACACTCTGAGACCTGGGGCAAGACATGGGATCACAGACCTCGGGTCCCTCCTGTTGGAGACTGGGGCGGCTTCCTCGCTGCTGTTGCCCACTCTGCCCCCTTGCCCACAGCCACATCACCGTCCCACCAAGCAGAGGAAGTGGGGTTCAGGCTCAGGGCTCCCAGCTCCTGACATACCAGGTCTCATGCCATCTCGGCCCAGGGTGGTCCAGGTACTCACACAGTGGGTCCCGTGATGCCCGGTGTCTGCAGGGCCCCCACTTGTTCTGTGCTCTGATGCTGGTCTCAGGTGGCCCTTAGAGTCCAGCTGGAGCCATGCTTGCTTTCCCTTTTATTTTTGATATTTTTGATGATTTTTACTTTGTTCATCTAGCATTTTGTTGACAGTTATTTTGGAAGATCTCCCACCGCCTTTACAT
>NW_007030415.1:0-1103 GCF_000164805.1 Carlito syrichta | reverse complement strand
TATTGGCATAAAAACAGACACATCAACCAACTGAATAGGATAGAGAGATAAAAATAAACCTATGCATCTATAGTCAATAGATTTTCAACAAAGGTGCCCAAAACACACTATGGGAAAAAGACAATCCCTTCAATAAACAGTGTTGGGAAACTATGCATAGCTATCCATATACATAAGAATGAAATTAGACCTTTATCTCACCTTTTATACAAGAATCAACTTTAAATGGGCTGAAGAGGTATATAAGACCTGAAACTGTGAAACTACTAGAAGAAAACATAAGAGGAAAGCTCTGAGATTGGTCTGGGCATTGATTTATTGGACATGATCCCAATAGCATAGAAAACAAAATCAAAAATAGGCAACTGGGACTGCATCAAACTAAAAAACTTCTGCACAGGGAATGAAACAACAGAATGAAGAAACAACACATGGCCTGGGAGAAAGTATTTGCAAATTATATATCTTATAAAGGACTAATATCCAAAATATATGAGAAACTCAAACAACTCAATAGCAAGAAAACAAATAACCTGATTTTAAAATGAATGAAGAACCGGATACATTTTCCAACAGAAGACATACAAATTTCCAACAGGTATATGAAAAAAATTCTTAACAATACTAACCATCAGGGAAATGCAAATTAAAACCATAACAAGATACTATTTAATACTGTTAGAATGGTTATTACCAAAAAGTTGAAAGACAAGAGGTGGTGAGGATGTGGAGAGAAGGGACTCTTTATGCATTGTTGTTGGAAATGTAAATTAGTACAGCCATTTTAGAGACAAGTACGGAGGCTCCTCAAAAAACTAAAAACCATATTATCATATGACCCAGCTTGCCACTATATGGATATGTATGTATGTGTGTGTGTGTGTGTGTGTGTGTGTGTGTGTGTGTGTGTGTGTATGTCAGACAGATGTGTGCACTCCCATGTTCATTGCAGCATTATTCACAATAGTCAATATATGGATACAGCTGAAGTGTCCATCAACAGATGAATGTATTAAAAAGTTATATATATATAATGGAATACTATTCAGCCTTTAAAAATAGGCATTCTTTCATTTGCAACAGTATGAATAAATCTAGAGGAC
>NW_007030414.1:0-947 GCF_000164805.1 Carlito syrichta | reverse complement strand
TTCCACCTTTATTCATTTTCCCCAGAAATCTAAGAAATGTGGTAGTGATTAAATATCAAAGGTTATTATTAAAGTGCTCACTGAGGCAAAAGAACTTGATTGAACTGAATTATAATAATTTTAGCTCAAATATTAAAAAAAAAGAGTATGAACACAAAGAAAATGCTCTATTTTACAGTTCAGAGAGAGCAATCAATGATATCTGCCTGTGGTTGGATTGATACTTTATGCTGCAAAATGTCCAGGGTAAACGCATTAATATTTTCTAAGAAAAGTCAACTGGATGATCATAATGATGTTTCCTGCTGCTGTACACAGAAGTGGTCCAAGTCATGTGCATATGTCATTTTAGGTCTAAATGGAGTATGGTGGTGCCAAATATGCCAAGTTTGAGCAGTTAAATGTGATGTATAGACTAGATAATCTGAGCATATAATATCCAATGCTTAATGAATTCTGTATTATCAGGCTTTGTGAACAGGACATAGATGATCTAATCATGAAACTAGAAATATAAAATAAGCAGAACTTATTAAGAATTTATTTTAATCCAGTACTATATTAATGCTTCTTATGAGTTGCTTTGTTAATCTATAAAATTTCATTACAGAAGATGTGATATTATTCTCATCTATGGGCCAAGTTGTAATTTAACAAAAAATAATATAGCTAATGTTTTAGCTAGAATTTAACTCTGGGTTCATTCTCTTCTCAGAAGACACCTGGTCCTACTACAGTTAGTTAGTTGTGAGAAGCAACTAACAAGAGAAAGTTTAGGTATAAAATTTCATTCCATTGAACAGGTTCAATCCTGAAACATTTATTCCTTGCTGGGATCTGTTCTCCTTCTGCTGGATTCAGAGGAAAAAAATAGGCACCATGGAAGTTTTATCACTTCCCCCAGTTAGAATCCAGAATGAGAATTACAGCAAATTTTACTTCTGATT
>NW_007030413.1:0-1077 GCF_000164805.1 Carlito syrichta | reverse complement strand
ACATGCTAGTTGGCTCTTTTTTCTTATTGCACTTACTGCCTATGTTTTATGGCAGACAGTAGATGACACTGAAGTAAAGCAAATAACATAATTTCACATAGTGATACGTGCTATGCTAACTAAAAAAGATATAAAATTCAGATAATAGAAGAGAAAATACAGAGCAGTGGATAAAATAACCTGTCAGCTTAGGGAAGCCTTCTTGATGAGAAAAGCTGATTGTGCCAAAGTCATCTGATAACATAAGTTGCCTTCTCACATACACATTTGATTGGCCTAAGTGAAACAAATACCATGTTGCAATTTCAAAAATTATGTTACAAATATATATGCCTGTCACGTAAATTGAACTTATATAATATACTATTCAGTCAGCTTTCCACATAGAAAAGGCTGATATTCTGTTTCAGTCATTTTTCACAATTAAAAAAAAGTATGAATTATGTTTGAAGTTGTAAGAAGGTCATAGATTGTACTATTAGATTTAGTAACAAGATTGTTTTATCAAATTGCAAAGCAAACTACATCAGTGATTGAACAAATGCTACTTTAATCTTAAATTGTGTTAGGAGTGCTTATATTATCTTTATTTCTGTAGATTATTGTATCACCAATAACCTTTAATATTTAGAATGAATAACTCTTTTATTTTAAAAGGATACATATACATGGGAATGAAATTTTAATCCATATAAAAGAGCAAATTGTTAAAGTAACATTTTCTTTTCTACCGCACCCAAAGTTTCAGCTCACTTTTGTAATTTTCTGCTTTTGGTTCCTAATAAGTTAGTAACCTTGATTAGGTTTTCCTAGTTTCAGATATCATTCCTTATTATATGTACATTATTTTCTCTAAATCAACTACTGTAATTGAATCAAAGAGAAAGAAATACAAGTGTTTGTAACTCAGCATATGTCATTCATTGTTTCAAATTTCACAATCAAATGGAATATGTCCTCTACTATTTTTCCACTGAGTAGAATGTTTTAATTTGCTTCATCTTTGAATTTTCACTTTCTTATACATCTTTTTTCTTCAGATTCCTCTTTGACTTGAATTTTGTATTGCTTTTCTAT
>NW_007030412.1:0-1133 GCF_000164805.1 Carlito syrichta | reverse complement strand
TGGGCGGCGAGACCTCATCTCTACAATAAATCAAAAAATCAGTCGGGCGTGGTAGCGCGCGCCTGTAATTCCGGCTACGCGGAAGTCTGAGGCGGGAGGATCGCCGGAGACCAGCAGGTCGAGGCTGCGGTGGCCGGCAGCGGCCACTGCACTCCAGTCTGGGCGACAGAGTGACACTCCAACTCAAAAAATAAATAAATAAAATAAATAAATAAATAAATAAAAAGGGAGATGACCTTCCCAAAAACTGCTTGATGCAAATTAAATAGCTGGCTATAAGGATACTAGACATTTTGGTTTCACTATGCCATTCAAGGGGAATTGCTTTTGTTTCTTCAAATTTGCCAAATATGAATAATCTCTGTTTCAAACTCACATGTCAATATTTATCACAGACTCTTAGATTTATTTCTATTTTCAGATTAATTAGTTCAAGAACTAACGGTCCCAAATCTTAAATTACTATCAATTTTATCAGTCTACTAGAATCTGTTTAAGAACACATATAAGTGAGTCTTTCTGCATTGTTTCAAATATGTAGAACTGGGATTTTCCTTCTAGAATACCATGTTATTTTTATTTGTTTGTTTGTGTTTTGAGTCAGGGTCTCACTCTGTCACCTAGGCTAGAGAGCAGTGGCGTGATCCTGGTTAACCGCAGTCCCTACGTCCTGAACTCAGATGATCCTTCTGCCTCAGCCCCCGAAAGTGCTGACATTACAGGCGTGAGCCACTGCACACAGCCTATTTTTAGAATACAGAAAATGATTAAGAAGATGTGCTGTCACAGCACATTAACCACCCTCCTAATCTCAACCCGGTCTCCCTTGAGAACAAAGGAAAATATAGCAGCAAAGATAAGGTATGATCTTGTACTCATACCAACAATGGGAAGATGTCAAGAAATTATTATCCAGGGCCTAACTGGGCTTTAGGAACCAAGTTCTGCTCCACACTGAGGTCCCAGCAAGGCAGAGAGAAAGAGGATTCCCCCGGCCTCTCACCTTCCCGTAAGGAAATAAACCTTTCTCTAATCTAGAAAAAGATTGGCTTCATTCAGCCTCATCCTCATGCTCTAAAGGAATCCAAGAACTCAGGCAGCTGTATTAAGTGAGTCTCATCAGAGTTGAGGGT
>NW_007030411.1:0-1392 GCF_000164805.1 Carlito syrichta | reverse complement strand
ATGGGACTTGGCAGAGGTCCCGGGCGCCATCTTGGCTCAGGCCGCGCTCTCCACATTAAAGAATGGAGATATATGCTCTCTACTTTTTGAGAGCAGATTATCTTCATTAATTATTTGGAATCCTCCTACCAACTTCCACAATGTTCTATTTCTTCCACATGGAACAGCACTGGATGAAGGTACTATAGATCAACACAAATGAGGGTATTGTCTCACTGTTGAAGAAGCCCTGAACAAAAGTTTTCTGCTATTTTAGGGACCTGTGGAGTCAAACAAAGGTTTAGTATTAAAACATTACTGAGTCAGTAAGGAAAAATATGTCTCAAAGTCCCCCCAAGAGGAGTTCTCAGTTCTGAATAGTCTGCTAATCTAGCCTCCCCCCCCCAGTTGTTAGAAGGCCTTTGAATGGAAACACCTAGGCTAGAGGTGTCTTAAAACTTGTCTTGCCTTGGTAAGGGGTAGGGTGAGTTCTTAATGCAACTTTCTCCAAAGATCGAAATACCTTGGCTGTGCACCAATTGTTGTGTGGGGAAAGCTGTTTTTTCCCATGATACCGACCAGGTAAAGACTTTATAATTGATTATGGTTAGGTCTGAGAGATCAATGCATCGATTTCAGCTTGTGTTAGGTTTGAGAGCTTGTGTCATAAAACGTATTGGGCTATTACATAGAAGTTGTTAAACTTGAACATAGAATTATCTATATACTCTTTTATTGTCATTGTAATGTCCATGGTATCAGTATCAGTGACTACAAATATATGGTAAAGAATAGTGATAAAGAAAAAATTTTATCCAGAAGAGTAAAATTCTAACAGCACACTCACCATCACCACAGCTCACAGTAACAACGATATTTTCAATAATTTCATGACTGGAGCTACAGGAAATTTTAAAATGCATTATCAAGAAGCAATTATTCATCTGAAGTTTGTAATACTTGGCTGTGGTGAATATGATGCTGAGAATATTACCCTTATTTTAACTCTTTTGCCACCAACAACTGAGTAGTTTCGACTTCCCTAAAAAATGAGAGTCTGAGTGTCTTCATGTCTCTGGATCTTACTATTCTCTCTCTCTCTCTTACACATGCAAAGCCTCTATATTCTCTTTTCTCTATCAATTTTATTTTTGACTATTAGTTATAATTCATATATAAAATTTACCACCTTTTCTCTCTAACTCCTATTTTGAAATTTCTAGAACTTTATTTAATTTTTTAAATTTTCCATTACAGAAGTAATTTAATAATTTTTAAATTTCTATATTTATTTATATTGCCAGAAATAACATTACATATTTATTCATAAATAATTATATAATTCAAAAAATTTTAATTTTCTCAGTGAATATTTGAAAATATTTCAGTTTTATTTGCATTTGAGTAATGTTG
>NW_007030410.1:0-997 GCF_000164805.1 Carlito syrichta | reverse complement strand
TAGTGCCAAGAATCAGCTTGTTGGCTTGGAACCTGTGCAATCACATAAGGCCCTTGGGAGGTAATTGTTTGGACATTGATTCTTTTCCCTATTCTGGCTTCTTTCTGCCCCTCCCTCAGGGAGTAGCCTCTGGCCAAGACTGGTCTCTGCAGAATATGCATATTCCTAGTAAAGAATCATGGGGTGTAGGCAATTGAGTAGAGTTGAGAACAATGTGGGTGGCACCCTTACTCACTGTGACTGTAACCACTGCTTAGCAAGCTGAATAATTAACTTGCTTGACTAAAATTAGCTGCTTACTGTACAGTTCAGGATTGGTTCCTTCTGAGGGCTGAAAGGGGAGGATCTGTCCAGGTCTTTCTCCTTGGCTTGTAGATGACTACTCTTTCACAGTATCTCTTCAGATTGACTTGCCTCTGTGCAGGCCTCTGAGTCCAGATTTCTCCCTTTTTAGGGTACCAGTCAGATTGTATTAGAGCTTACACTAAATACCTATTTTAAATTGACTGCTTCTATAAAGATCCTATCTCCAGATCAGACCACATTTTAAGATACTGGGCATTAGGACTTCAACAAGTAAATGGGGGGAGTGTGGGGGGATGGCAAAACTCACCCCCATAATGGTAGGAAGGGGTGTCATTTAGTGAAAATCCATGTAAGAACTAGCCACTGCCATAAAGGCACTGATCTGTGATGGCTCCACTAACAAATGCTTCCAGTGTCTCAAAAACAAACCTAGAAGCAGTCAGAGTGAGTACACTGTGAGCTATTAATAGATTAATTAATGCACAAAAGCGTCCAGTACCTTTTGGAAAGATTTTCACCAAAAGCAGTAAACATTTAAAGCCTCGGTGTTTGGAGGACCATCCTTTTAATCATCAGGGATATTAACTTATATCTGAGGTTTCTATATTTTAAATTGTGCCTGGCCAGGTGGGGTGGCTCAAGCCTGTAATCCCAGCACTTTGAGAGGTTGAGGTGAGAGGATTGCCTGAGT
>NW_007030409.1:0-1014 GCF_000164805.1 Carlito syrichta | reverse complement strand
TTGGTTACATCTGCAAAAATCTTATTTCTAAATAAAGTCATATTTGTAGGTACTGGGGGTTATTACCTCAGTATATTTTTGGAAGAGACATAATTCAACCTATAACACCACCAATCAGAAACAGAAGAGAGAGAAATATTTGAGAAACAAAGAGGCTAGGAGGAAATATTCTTCAGGACTAGGAAAGGGGGATATGGGTCTGTTGATCATTCAAAAAAGTGAAAGACTGGCTCATCTCACTAAGGAGTGGCTGTACACTTACAGAGATGAGATTCTATTTATGCCCATAGGAAATCATCTACCATGAAGGAGGCACAAAAAATCAAATAGACAAAATGAATCATATAGTTGACTATCCCAGTTCTGACAAGGGAGGCACATTTACAAAATGACCACTGTGGCATTCACAAGATGGCCACTCTGCCATTGTGTCAGAACTGGAGGCTATGCATGGGCCACAGCATGGATTTCCACTTACTAAGGATAATCTAGCCTCGCTGCCTCTGCTATCCACAGAGACCAACACTGAGCTTCTGGGATGGCACTAGTTCTTGAAAAGAACAACTGACTACTTTATGGCAAGTTGACTACATTGGGCTTTAAAAATTTTTAATCCTGGTAGGGCTAGTGATTTGTCTTTATAAGAATAGACATCTATTACCTTTATGGATTTTCATTAGCCTTCCTGCAAAACCTTAATCAATAACAATATCCTGAGTATTACAGAATACCTGATTCTCAGACATAAGATATCACATCTCCTAGCATCAAACTAGGGAAACAACTTCACAGAAAAGGAGGCAAGGGATCCATTGGTTCTATTAGATATAGTACCACCCAGCAGATGCCAGCTAGATAGAGTTATGATATGGCCTGCTGAATACATAGGTGAAATGTCCACTTAGCAATGGTATTCTGCAAGGTATGGAAACCAAACTCTAGTACGTAGTATTAACATTGAATCAGAGACTTTATATGTGCTATTTATCTACTTGAAAGAAAAACATGGATTTT
>NW_007030408.1:40701-44725 GCF_000164805.1 Carlito syrichta | reverse complement strand
GACCTCAGTCCAAGACTCCAGCGCTGGCAGACTCCAGCTGGCGCGTGGCCTGCGCGGTTCACGGCCTCAGAGGCATGCCCTCTCGCTGCATCCGCCTGTGGCCGAAGGCCCGAACTGGCGCCCTGGCGTCTCTCTTCTGCCAGGGCACTCCCGCTCCTGAGGACTCCGCCTGTGACACGCACACCTCCCAAAGGCCTCACCTCTCCACACCATCACCCTGGGGCAAGGATTTCTTTTGTTTCTTTTGTTGTTGTTGTTTTGTTTTGTTTTGTTTTGAGTTGGAGTCTCACTCTGTCGCCCAGACTGGAGTGCAGTGGCCACTCCCGGCCACCGCAGCCTCGACCTGCTGGGCTCTGGCGATCCTTCCGCCTCAGCCTTCCAAGTAGCTGGGACTACAGGCGCACACTACCACGCCTGGCTAATTTTCGATTTATTGCAGACATGAGGTTTCGCCAAGTTGCCCAGGCGGGTCTCGAATCCATGGGCTCAGGCAACCCACTCACCTCAGCCTCCCAAAGTAGCAGGATTACAGGTTGAGCCACTGAACCCGGCAGGGCTAGGATTTCAACACAAATCGTTAGGAGAACATAAGTGTTGGGGCCACAGCAGAAGCCCCCGAGAGGGGCCCCAGTGGCTCCAGCAGGCCAGGGGAGTCTCCAGGGGGAAGCAGCCGTCAGGAGGCGGTGGGCCGCCTAGCTAGGAGGGGAGAGGGCGTCCAGAGGAAGAGTTTGTGCAGAACTCAGAGACGGAGAACGTGAAGGCTGGCGTGGGGTTGGAAGTTCCTCTGGAAAGAAGCCCCTGGGGCATATGGGAGGCTTGGCCTCTGACGATGCTAGGTAGGTGACTGGGCAGACCTGGATCATCAAAGGCCTCGGAGGCCTCAGCAAAGAATCCCGGCTTCTTTCTTTCTTTCTTTTTTGAGTTGGAGTCTCACTCTGTCACCCAGACCGGAGTGCAGTGGCCGCTCCCGGCCACCGCAGCCTCAACCTGCGGGGCTCCGGCAATCCTTCCGCCTCAGCCTTCCAAGTAGCTGGAACCACAGGCGCGCGCTACCATGCCCGGCTAGTTTTTGCTTTATTGTAGAGACGAGGTCTCACCAAGTTGCCCAGGCAGGTCTCGAACCCACAGGCTCAGGCAATCCACTTGCCTCGGCCTCCCAAAGGCTGGGATGACAGTCTGAGCCACCGAGCCAGGCCTCGGTTTCTTTCTAACAGCGTCAGGAGCCAGCGGGGACTGGCATGTCACACAGAACCAGCGTTGGTTGGGATTCCCTTCCACCACCCCACGTGTGGGGCCGGGCAGAAGCGGGGAGGCTGGCGGACGTGCCGTGTTCATGAGCACACGGGCAGGGGCAGGACTGGGCGTGGGGCCTGCAGAAGCCAGTGGTCAAAGCATCTCAGAGAAGGCAGTGGAGCAAAAGTCCTGATGGCTTACCTGACCGAGAGCAGGAGAACCTCCCCTGAGTCACCTGCCCCAGCCCTGCCCTGCCGGCATCCAGCACCCTCCTCGCCCTCCTCACCTCTCCTCTGGGAAGCCCTTTCATGACCTCAGATGCCCCTCCCCACTGGCGGCCGTGAGCCCCGCAAGGGAAGGGCACAGCCTGTCTCCCTCACCCTTGCGTCCCTGGCCCAGTCTATGCAGAATCAGTCCATAGAAGGGGAGCCCCCAAAACCCCGGAACTTATTTACTAAAAACTGTGTATTTCTTCTTACAAGTTTAAACTTCAGTCGCCTGCACAGTCCTCTGCGTTGGATGCAATACACCCATCGAGACGCTTTTTCCAGGCTCCAGACAGTTTTTGAACGCGTCCCTGTCAATGCCTTTTAGTGCTTCTGCCGTGTTTGGTTTCACCTCTTCAACATCGGAAAGACGTTTCCCTTGGAGGACTTTTTTCATCGAGGGAACAAAAAAAAAGTTTCTCTGGGTGAGATCGGGTGAATAGGGAGGGTGGGCCACGGGGGCCATGCCTTTTTGGGTCAAAAACTACGGAACACACAGCATGGTGTGGGCAGGTGCACTCATAAATCACCCATCGTGAAATGGGCAGCCCCACTGAAAGAATCTCCAGAAAAACTCACTGAAGCCGAACGCAGCCTCACCACAAAACGCTGGCGAGGACACGGATGCCGATGGGTTCCTAGAACACTCACCTAGCAGAAGAAGCCTGGACTACCAGGGGCTCGCCCTTCAAAAGATAATTCCGGATTTTTCGAGGGGTCGACTATTTGTCAACTGATACCAAAAAATGAACAACCACTTCCACACCTGCCCGCAAGCTCCAGACTCTCGGATTTCTCCTCCGACAAGCTCCGCCCACTTGGGCGTTTCCGCCTTCCACCCTCCAGTCCAAAACCAAACTCAGCACTTCCTCACCCCGCCTGGATCTCACACCCCTTCTCAGTTTCCCATCTTCGTGAAGGGCACCACCAGCTGCCCTGCGGACCAGGCCCAAGGCCCAGCCGCTCCTGGGTCCCCGGCTTCTCCCCCCTCCCGTCCCCGCCCCTCTGCCCCCAGCCGTCTCCAGTCCCATCCATCTGTCTTCCCACCAGTGTCCCCCTTCCGCTCCCCCTGCCCTTCCTGTCACCTCTCATCATCTTCCTGCTTTGTGTCCAACCGCTTCCGACCCACCCACCCACTCACCTCCCACCCGCTTACCTCCCCAACCTCCTCCGCCTGCCACGGGACCCCCAGGCTTCAGCACAGATGACGCTGGACGACTGTCACACAGCCGGGATTCGAGTCAGGGCCACCTCTACCTGGAATGCTGCCTTCCCTGGCGGCCCCCCAACCATCTCTCGGACGCCCACTTCCCTGTAGAAGACGGACTCTGGTTCTGTTTTCTTCTGAGCTTTTCAGTGCCCTCTAAGCATCCTGCATGGAGCCAGCGTGATTCTTGTGTGTAGAAAGAGGGTGTTTTGAATACAGCTGAGAACACCCGTCTCTCCACAACGTCCACAGCCCCACGCCTGGAATTCCACCTCCTCCCGCGATCTCCCCGGCCCTCTGTCCCTGGTTGGAGCAGCATGTCCTGGCCTGCTTGCACCCCCGTCACCTGTACACTGTGAGGCCCTCGAGGGCAGGGCGCATGGCATCTCACTCATACCGGTTAGCTCGGTGCCGGGCACAGCAAACGTGCTCCAGGACTGTTGAACAGTTGAGTGGCCGAGTGGTCTGAGATGGCGTCAAAGGCTTCGAGGGAATTGGGTGTCGGGGTGTGATCTGAGAGAGACGAGGAGCCCCCAACAAGCCGCCCCTGCCGCAGGGCCCTGCCACGGTCCCAGCCGCCTACCACCGCCAGGACCCCTGCCTCCCCGCCACGAGTCCCACCATGTCTCTGCCTCCGCCACGGAGCGTGTCTCTGCCTCTCCCTCACCTCTGTGGTTTTTGTCTCTGCCTCTCCATCTCCTTCTGCTTTGGCCTCTGACTCCCTTGGAGGGGCCTTGGGCATGTCCGGCCAGAGGGCTGGTGCCTTCACAGAGGGGTGCGGGGGTGGAGAGTGGGGGTGAGGGGTCGGGCTGGAGACAGAGCAGAGCCGAATGGGATGCATCAGGGACTTGGTGGGGCGGGGGCGTGGGGGACAGGCAGGTGGCCCGGGGCGCCAAGAGGGCTGGCAGGAGAGTGGCCTGCGGGTGAAGAGGTGTGAGGAGGGTGGGGACAACCGCACGCCGCCCAAGGCTCACTGGAGGCCAGAGAGGAGGGACGCCCCCCCATGGGGCCACTTCTCTCAGGCCTGAAAGGGTGGTAGCAGGACCTCCCAAGTGGAGGGGGCCGCCCTGGGGTCCCAGCCCTGATCTCCACCTTCGGAGACCCCCAGAGATTGGCAAAGGCACAGAGCAGTGTGCGGAGGAGCAGAAATATGGAGGAGAGGCAGAGACCACGAGAGCGGGAGGAGGGTGGCCTCAGGGGACACAGGGAGGAACAGAGAGATGGCAGCAGAGACACAGGAAGGGAGGAGGCAGTGAGACCCGAGTGCAGCCGGGAGAGACCCCACACCATGAACCGGCGCTGGGATGGGGGGGCGGGG
>NW_007030408.1:39726-40681 GCF_000164805.1 Carlito syrichta | reverse complement strand
GTCTTGGGGAGTGGGGAGAGGACAGCGGGTCCCCAGCCCTCCGCAGGTGCCAGCCCCATCCTGGGTGGGCTCCCCACCCCTTCCTGGAGCCAGCGGGCGGCACCCAGCAGGGGGCAGATGAGGCTTCGATGTGAATGATGGGCGCCAATTTGGGCCCAGATTCGCGGCGCTTGTGGGGGCTGGTGCGACTCTGAGACTCTGAGGGGGGTGGGCAGGGCAATGGGGAAGGGGGAATCTCTGGGGAGGGAGGCGCCAGGCTCCTTTTTTGGGGCGCCCAGCAGGGTCCAGGTGACCAGCAACTTGGACTGCAGCCAGGAGACTTGAGAGGGGAAGCCCTGAGGGGCCTGACCTGTCCACAGAGCACAGGGTGGGTCCCAGAAGGGTGACACAGAGACACATTCGCGCACACACACACCCCGTTCACCCCCTACCCGGCATCCACACCCAGAACAAGCCACACACATACTCAGCAGCACCGTCTGAGCACCTACTGTGTGCCTTGGCCCGTCTGGAAGATTCACAGCCACAGTCTCACGCCTCTCAACCCGCCAACGCTCCCTCACCCCCTCACCGCCCTCCCCGTGCACGTCAGCCCCCCTCCCCGGCACAGACAGGACCTGCCACGCACGGCCGCGCGTGGTCTCCCAGACACCCCGCACACACCCACAGGCGGGCCAGGCAGGCGCGCGCTCACGCATGCACAAATGGTTACGTTTGGCAAAATGGCGGGGACGGCCCCGGGGGTCTGGGTCTCGGATCTGAAGAGAGAGCAAGACAGGGTCAGGTCATGGGGCTCACGGAGGCGGCTCTGGGCCGCAGCCCTCCAAGAGTCCACTGAGGCCAGCCTCCCGCCCCGGGTCTCTCGGGGACAGTCCCGTCCACCCCGCTGGCTCGGCCCCGCCCACGCCGTCTCCAGACACCCTCCCCGCCCTCCAGGGTCCGGTCCGTCCCCACA
>NW_007030408.1:35890-38390 GCF_000164805.1 Carlito syrichta | reverse complement strand
GGGTGGGGAGTGGGAGTGAGGGGTCGGGCTGGGGACAGAGCAGCCGAATGGGATACACCAGGGACTTGGTGGGGCAGGGACGTGGGGGACAGGCAGGTGGCCCGGGGCACCGGGAGCCTTGAGCTGCTTCAGGGCTGGAAGGAGAGTGGCCTGCGGGTGAAGAGGTGTGAGGAGGGTGAGGGCAACCTCATGTCCCCCAAGGCTCACTGGAGGCCAGAAAGGAGGGACACCCCCTCCCCACCATGGGGCCACCTCTCTCAGGCTTATTAGAACTCCCTCCCAGGACACACGGTGGCTCATGCCAGTAGACCCAACGCCTTGGGAGGCCAAGGCAAGAGAAGAATCACTTGAGGCCAGGAATTAGAGACCAGCCTGGACAACATAGCGATACCCTCATCTCCACAAAAAATATATATAAAAAATAAAAATTCCCCCAGAAACACACACATGCGGTTCCTGGGCACACACCCGTGTCCTCGTGCACCGACACCCAAGGCCAAACGCTCACGCATGGGGATCCAGTGACCCCCCATAGGAAGACCTCAAGGTCATGCACACTCACCCCCTCAGTCAGGGGCCGCACTGCCAGCCAGCCAGGCACCCCATGCCCTCCTCCCACGGGGCTCCCCCGTGTGTGCGCCAGGCCTGGGCTCACCCTGCACTAACACATGGCCCCACACGGTGCCTGGCTTCATGGGAGAAGCGTGTCTCTGTCTCTGCTGCAGGAGGAGACCACATCATGCAGGAAAGAGCCCCAAGTAAGAGCCAGCGGCGAGGAGAAAGAGGCAACTGGAGAGACTCAGAGACGACAGGCTGGGGCGGAGACAGCGTGAGAAAGAGACGGAAACCGGGAGATTGAGGCCGACAGAGAAGAAGAAAGACAAAGCCAGGGCCTGGCAGGCCGAGGGGACAGCGGGACAGCCAGCGAGGGGCGCGGCGGGCGGGCGGCAGGAGGGGGCGCCCGGGACGCCCAGAGCCGGGAAGGCACGGGTGGCGGCCGCGGCGGCGGCTGCAAAAGCTCATTTTGCTGGTAATTTACTCTCCTGCTTTTGGGCCGCTCCGCCTGCCGCTGCCGCCCGCCCGGGCTGCCTGTTCCAATATTAGATATAAACAAGTAAACTGTGTAATGGATCACATTAAGCAGGCCTTGCGTCTTGAGGCAGGATTTAATTTGCATGGCAGATTAGCTTGTCTTCCCAGCAAGGCACCCCGGGGCACCCCGAGCTGTAATAGGATCCCGCCTCTTAGAGCCCATTAAGGCAATTGTGAGCGCCTCCTAATCTCCCTCCCGCCCCGCGCCAGAATCCCCTCCTGCCGGACCGAGGGGCTCCGGAGCCGGACCCCTGTCTTCTGACCCCAGGTGGTGACCCCTCCCGGCCCGTCTGGCCCTTCCAGGGCCAACCCCAAGCCCCCGGGGGCCTCCTTCCCGCCTCTCGGCTCCGCACCCAACCTCAGAGAACTTTCCCTCCGAGCACCCCAACTCAGCTTCAGAGCCCCCCACCTGCTCTCAACCTGCCTCCCCCTTCCTGCAAGTCTCCCCAAACTCCAGGCGGATGCTCTGACCCCCAACTTTCTCTGCTGCCCACGTGACTCCGCCAAACCCTCCAGCATCAGCGGGCTCCTTAGCTGAGGTCAGGGGTTAGAGTGTCTTCCGTCCCTTTCTTCAATGTTTAAATGGGGGGGGGAAGCGACGGGGCTCATGGTGTTGCCCAGGCTGGTCCTTGAACTCCTGGCCTGAGGCAATCTTTCTGCCTCAGCCTCCCAAAGTGCTGGGATGGCAGGCGTGAGCCTCAGCGCCCGGCCCAGTTTTCCATTTCCCAGCCGTTCAGGCGCTTCTTCCACCCTTAGCCATGTCACCGTGGGGTGGAATTAGCAGCAGGGCAGTATTCTCGTGACATTCACGTCACTGTGTGGCTCGAGTTGGGGCTGAGGCGAGTGGTGGCAACACCCCTCCTTGGAGGTTCCCTGTAGACGTGGTGTGTTACACCCATCGGGCCGTTCCTCCGAATTCTCAGAGGAACCTTCCAAGTCAGCCCGACTGCAAAGACAAGGAAATAGGCAGCAGAGGAGGCAGGACCTGCCTGACGTCAAACACCTGATCTGATCGGCGGCGGCCGCTCCAGGACCCGACCCAGAGTGCAGGAGCCCTTTGGACACAGCACAGGTGCCAGGGTCAGCGCTGAGGTCTCAGGTGAAGGCCGGCACAGCGTCTGGACCAGGACAGGGTGGCCCGCCTGGACATCTGTCCTCTGCCCACCGCCCGGCCAGGGTAAGTGGAGCCCACGCCAGGGCTCAGTCTCCCCACTTGTTTAACAGAAGGTGCTCCAGCCGTGGAGTACCCCAACACTCATGAGAAGGACAGAACAGACGGAGGCTCGTGGCGTCGGAGGCCAGGGGGATTGGGGACAGGTGCAGAGACGGACTGTCAGTGGCCAGGTGGGGGGAGCTTCTGCTGGTCCCCTCCTCGCTGGTGAGCCCCTGAGCTGGATGGGGCTGGCTG
>NW_007030408.1:28450-35241 GCF_000164805.1 Carlito syrichta | reverse complement strand
CGCTGGCAGGGGATGGCGTTTGCCCCTGGAAGGAAGGGGACAGAGGGGCCCAGGCTAGGCCTTGACCCAGGTGGGGACGCTCAGATGTGCTGAGTAGCAGATGGCGGTGCAGTCTCACTTTACCCAGCTCCACGCCTGCCCTCCTTGGTAGCCCAGAGCCCAGCCCCAAAGGCACAGCCCAGAACCGTGCTTCCGCAGGGGGTCCCACACGCTTGCTTCCCCGAGGATACACAGGGGCTGGTGACCTGCTGGGCCTGCCAGCTCCTCAAAAGGCCTCCCTGCGGGCAGAGCTGGAAGTGAAAATGGGGGTTCGCTCCCAGGAAATCCTCACTGAGCAGGGAACACAGAAGTGAGCACAGAGGGAGACGCCCCAGGAGATCCCGCACGTGGGCTTCTAGACATGCATGCCCACCCCCTGGGGGCAAGGGGGCGGCTGTCGGCTCTATCGTCCATGTGGCTCATGGCTGTGTCCACAGGCAATGGGGCCATAAGGAATGTGCACGTGTGTTCACATGTGTGTGCCTGCATGTGCGTGTGTGGTTGTGTGTTCCCGGGAGCGTGACCATCTGGAATCAGACGGCGTGTCACTGCGTGCTTGCGCGTGCCTCTCACGGGGCGTCTGCTCTGGGGAAAGCTCCCTGGGCCTGCGCGAGTCGGGGGTGTCCACGGGTGAAGGTGACTCCGTGCACACGCTGTGGGATGTCTGTCCCACGCATGTCTGAGTCTGTGAGACAGGGCAGGCCCAGCGGGTCGCCAGCCCTCCCCAGGGCCTCCCGAGCTCCCGGCTCGGCCTGTGCCAGGCCATTTGGGGAGCGCCCGTGCTTTATGGTGCGCGGGTGAAAAATAGAAATGCTAATAAGTAGTCGTTAAATTGTCTTGCAAAAATGTTAAATGATAAATTGGGTGATGTTACTGTTGAAATGAAATATGCAAAATAAATGAGTTATTTATTTCTAATAAATATTTTGTTTACGATACATTTGTAGGGGTGTTAATTATTTTCCCCCTCCATCGGGGCAACGTATAAATCCTAATAAAGCGCAGGCCGCAGTGGCGCTGGTGGCGGCTCCTCCGGCCGGGCTGCCCAGGACCCCAGCCTTGAGAGATGCCACAGTCACTGGCGGACCGTTCTGCTCACTGCTGTTGCAGGCTCTCAGTTGTAGCCTGTTTGGAAGTAAGGAAGGAAAGAGGGAGGGAGGGAGAGAAAGAGAGAGAGAGAAAGAGGAAGGAAGGGGGGAAGAAAGAAAGGAAGAGAAAGAGAGAGAGAGAAAGAGGAAGGAAGGGGGGAAGAAAGAAAGGAAGAGAAAGAGAGAGAGAGAAAGAAAAGGGAGTCGGGAGGAAAACAAACAGGCGAGGGCTCAGTGATAAGTGCGCGTGTCAGAGGCCGGGCTGGCCCCTCGTGGAGGCTGCCGTGCTGCCGCCGTGAGAACTCGGGGCACGCCCGCCCGTCCCTGCTGCAGCTGCCAGGAAGCTGTGAGAAACGCGTGAGCAAACCCAGCAGCGACAGGGCCTCGTGTCCCTTAGACCCGACAGCACACCGAGCATTCACACCAAGCAGGCACCCATGGTGACATCCTGGGCGCCCCTGCCCTAGGGAGGGGTCTCTGGGGAGGCAGCTCCTCCCCTGCTGTTTCCAACCCTCCCTCCAGAGCCAGCCACAGCTCCTCCTCCCCCCAGGGACCTTGGTTCAGCCCCTTGGGGCCCATCTGCCCAGAGACAGGGCTGGGCCCTGGCCTGGCCCCCGAGGCTGGAATATGGCGAGGACAGTCCCCTTCAGAACAGGCTGCCTCCCCTGGGGCCTTATCTCCTGGTAGATAATAAAACTGCTGAGACAGGACGGCCCGGTGGGCAGGGACAGGACAGCACGGAGGCAGGGCCCGTGCTGTCCCTGCCCCAGGCACCGCCACCTGCCTCTGGCCCCCTCCCCAACTCCTGGAGCGCAGCTAGCCCCAAGGTCTCATGCCAACAGCACATCAGCCTCCGGGACGAGGCTCCAGGCTGAGGGATCACTCCACCTTCCTCCGGATGGGACCAGGGAGGCTGCGGATGCCAAGGGAGCTGGGATCGGCGGATTTGGGGGGGTGCTGTGGATCCTTCAGAGTTTGGAGGGGAAGCCCGCCTCCCAGGCAGGGGCTCCCCAAAGCCCACCGAAAGGGGGCCTGTAGGCCTGTGTCTCTTCCACCCACCCATGCCACCCACCTCCCGGGCTAAGCTCTCCCAGGAACCGCTCCTGCAAGCATCCCTCGTCGCAGGCGTGGCCTGTGTGCATGTGTGTGCCCGCGGACATGTGTGCACGTGCTAGCATCTGTGCAGGAGCGACAGACCGGGCACACAGGCTGGAGAGAGCCTTCCCAGGGGACTAAGAGGGAGGTAGGTGACAAGAGACTGCCGCACGCACGGCCGCGTTCATGTCACCACGCCCCACGCGCAGAAGCGGGACTTGGACGTTTGTGGTGTGCACAGTCAGCGGCAAAGTCCCAGTACCCACGACCACGGTGACACTTTCGGGGACTTGGAGTGAGGTCCGGAAGCTGGGAGGAGGCCTGACCAGACAAAAAGGGACGTGACATCCTTGCCCGCCGGAGCAGGTGGAGGTGGGGGGCACCAACACTGGGGGCAGGGCGCCCCCTGCTGGACTGAATGGCCATCACCGCCCCCGCCTCCTGGCCTGCCCCCTAAGCCCACCCAAGCCCTCCCCACCAAGACAGACCCCTTCGCCCCCCCCCATACTCTTGCAGGCCGCTTTCTGCCTGAGCCCCCGCCGGGCAGGGTAACTTACCCAAGTCCTCTTCAAAACATGTAAAATCCTTGATCATCGTTTGTTTAAACTGTATAAATAATCTACCCGGTTCTAATAGGATTTTTCTATGAATCGGCAACAAAGCATGAAATGTGATATTTTCACCATGAGTAGTTGGGAAATTAGTCACCTCTTGCCCATGGCTCTCTGCTGGCTGGGGACCCCCCTCCCCTCCACCTCCGGCCAGGCCGGGTTCTACAAATGCCACTCCCTCCACTCCTGCCTTTTTCGGGGTCGTGGGGGTACCCTGTGGCACCCCTCCGAGGAACCCCCGCCGGCCATCTCCCGGTCTGGGAGCAAAGGCCAGGCTGCCCAGGGTCCCTGCCTCCCAGACCCCTCATCTGGGCTCAGGGTCTTTCGGGCCCTGTCACTGTGGCCCCATGCAGGTTGGGGTGGGCTGCAGGACGGGCAGGGGTAGTTTGAGGGTAGGGAGTTGGAGTCAGTCGCCACGTCCCCATCTTCCCAAAAGTCCTCCCACCCCCACACGCCCTGGGCTGTCTCGCATCGCATGACGCCGATCTGCTCCCACAGCGGCAGGACCCAGGCACCTGCCCCGGAGCCCCGTGAACGGCCCACCCTGCCTGGGAGCCCAAGATGCTGAGTCTGAGAGAAGAGCCACTTTTGGGGACCAGCAGGGGTGAGAAGGGAGCCCAGATCCGGGGAACCAGGAGCTGAGGGCTTCGGGGACCAGAGCCGGACGGGGATCAGACATGGTGGGACCAGAGACGAGGCCAGGACTCGGGAGAGGTGGGGACAGGGGAGGTACCACGGGTGCCAGAGAGGCTTTCCGTCCACTTCCAGGTGACCCGGGCCCCGGCCCCCAAGCCGGCGCCCCAGAGCGTCCCTCCACGGCCTCCAGGCCCTGCGGGAGAGCCAGCAGCCCACGTCACTGCCAAGGGCCCGGAAGAGCAGGGCTGGCTCAAGTCACCCAGCCGGGCCTCAGGCCTCCCAGGTCTCGGGCCAGAGCCGGGCATGGGCCGTGGGGGAGGGGACGTGGGGCCCCTCCCCGCAGCGAACCCCAGTCCACGTGCTCCAACCGAGCAGGCCCCTTCCTCTCTGCCCCCTGCCCTGGCCCTGAATGAATAAAACTCAGGGCTGGAGGGAGCTATTCACAGAACCAGAGAATGTGTGAGCCGCCCAGCAGCCCCCTCTCATTAGGGGACCCCCGTCAGGTGGCGCTCATTAACTTCAAGTTGTCTCTTGTTTTAAAACTCGGCTGAGGGGGGCAGGGTGGAGGGGCACATTGTCTGGCCGCAGCCCCAGAGAGATTAGGCGCCGGGGGGAGGGGGCCAGCAAAGGCCCTTTAATTAGTTACTTTCAAAGGTTCCCTGTCCCCTTTCTCTCGGGTCCCCTCCTAACCCCCAGCCGGGCCGGCTTCGAGGGGGGCGGTCTTTTCTGCTTGGCAGAGCCGCCTGGTCACTCGGCTTAAATCCGCAGTCTTTGTTTCCGCCTGGACAATGGGCCCAGCGCATCAGCCGTGGAGGCCACGGAAGAAACGAGGCCTTCTCCTGTGAGGCCCGAAGCCACCGAGCGGGCGCATCCTGGCACTGGGCGGCAGTGGGGCCCCGGGCAGGGGGCTGGATGCCATGGCCTCCTGGCGAGGCCTGAGGGAAGCAGATACGGACACGCACGCACACACGCTTGCCAACCCCAAGACCCAGCTCTAGCAGCGGAGAAAGGAGAGACAGGCCTCGCCTGGAAACGTCCTTCATGTGGGACGCTTCCAAGTCCTCGGGAGACCTTGAGTCTGACTCAAGGATGGGCACACTGCCTTTCTACAGAGCGGGACAAATGGCTTAAAGGTCAGGCAGTCTGAGTCCCAATCTTGCTTTTTTTTGTTTTGAGTTGGAGTCTCACTCTGTCGCCCAGACTGGAGTGCAGTGGCCGCTCCCGGCCACCGCAGCCTCGACCCGCTGGGCTCCAGCGATCCTTCCGCCTCCGCCTTCCGAGTAGCCGGAATTACAGGCGCGCGCTACCACGCCTGGCTGATTTTTGATTTATTGTCGAGATGAGGTCTTGCTGTCCAGGTGGGTCTCGAACCCGTGGACTCAGGCTCCCAGAGGTGCGGGATGACAGGCTGAGCCACCGAGCCCGGCTGTCTTGCTTATTTTTGTTGTGCTGTGTTTTTTGTTTTGATTTTTGTAGCGATGGGGTCTCCCTGGCTCACACAGGCCGGTCTGGAACTTCTGGCCTCACGTGACCCTCCCACCTTGACCTTCTGAAGCGCTGGGATTACAGCCATGAGCCCCTGCATCCAGCCTGGATCCCAGTCTTGGCTCTGCCACTCATTCACGAGTGATTCCTCCCTCCAACTTCCACTCCCCTCATCTGTGCAATGGGGACATCCTGCCTGCCTCTTGGGCTGTGAGGCTCCAGTGACCCACTGGAGGAGGGTCCAGCACCGGCACACGGTCCATGCTCAGTGTGTGTTAGTTTCTTCCTCACTCGGCTCCCAGAGCCAGAGGCCGACTCCACATCCTCTCCTCCCAGGGAGCAGGTGCAGGGAGCCCTCTCCTCCCCGGGGGTGTGGGTGGCAGACACGGACCGACCTTCCCAACACAAAGTGCTGGGACACACAGGCCGGCAGAGCCTTGGGCGGCGCTGGGCGAGCAGACGTGAGAGAGGAGGAAGGAGGGGTCCAGGCTTCGAGCCACGAACTCGAGGGGGCACCACCACCCGGGGAGGAAGGGGAGCGTGCGCCCGCCCTGGGGAGGGGGCCTGGGGGGTCCCAGTGTGGTCTGGGGGAAGGGCTCGTGAGGCTGCCTCGCAGGAAGAGTTGGCGATTTGCCTGGGTCAGCAGATTAATGGCACTAACGAAGTTTCAGCGAGCGCGGGAGCCGGGTCGGAGCGTCCATGTGGAAAGGCACATGACCGGGGATTGATCAGGGCTGAAGATGAAACAGAGAAAGCTTCCCGGCCGCGGAGGCAGGAAACGCCAAAACCAATTACGCCCCAGCCCCTCCAGCCTCCAGACTCCTCCCCCGGGGAGCAGAGAAGAGGCTGTGACCTCTCTCTGTGGGTGAGGTCACACACACACACAGGCCGCTCACGTGGGCAGGTGCATGGGGGAGACCCTCCCTCGTGTGGAAACACGCAGACCGGGGTTGGCGGTGTGCACTGTGGGTCTGTCTGCCGGCTCCTTCGTGTCACGGAGGGTCCCACGCCCCACCTAAGTGACCCTGCCTGGCCAGCACACATGTCCCCAGGAGCCGGAGCCCACGGGGACAGTATATTCGCCTCCTCTTCCTGGGAAAACCCACCCTTCGGAAATCATCGCTTACACACAGGTCCCTTCGACCCGCCCCCGATGTTTGTTGAATGCACATATGAGGCAGGTTGGGCAGTCCTCTCCAGCTTGGAGAATTCACGAAGGATATCAGAGAACGAGATCAAAGGGCAGACAAACATCCCTCGCAGGACTGGAGAAGCCCTTGGTTAAAAATCAACAGTTGAGAGGGGATTCCATGTGAGATAAGGGCCCTCCGAACCCACAGTAGCCACCCCCTGCTGTCTACACTCGGGGTCCTGAAGGTGGCTGGGGGAGGAGAGGCCCGAGTGGCTCTCGCGGGTGGAGGGTGAGGTCCGCTCCCCTCGGCAACGTGGCTCTGTGCCGTGTCTGCACGTTCAGACTCAGGACAGAATTTGCGTTTGCTGCCATATGTTGTGTGGTGTTATTATAGTTATTAGCAATTATGTTTTATCATGAAATCACTTTTCCTTTAAATATGCGAGTAAAAAAAAAAATCCGGCTGTTCTCTGAGTGAGCTCCAGCCAGTCTATTCCTTTTGGAAATTCCTGCGAGCTTTTGCATGCTAGTCGACAGGCAGACGGCCGGCCGGGAGCCCTGGACCCCTGTGCGAGTCCCTGTCGGAAGCCTGACGCTTTCACTCAGGGAGAGGCCACCACCACGCCGCGGGGAACCAGAAGGCCGTTGGACGGGTGGGGACCGGGCCCAAACGTCCAGCCGCCTGTCCTCGGTGCTCACCCGCCC
>NW_007030408.1:22477-28417 GCF_000164805.1 Carlito syrichta | reverse complement strand
TACGAGGGAGAGAGGGAGACCGGCTCCTTGGGGGCCTGCGAGCTTTTGTTAGGGTTATGTGAGCCGCGAGTGACAAGGGCCCTGAAACCCAACTCGACCAAACTCATAAAAGGGGTCACTGTCTCTTTAATTAAAGTTCCCTGTTTGGAGGTTAAAGACAAACCCGTTTGATGGTGCAGGTGTGTGTGGGGGGGGAGAAGGGTGGAAGGGGCCGGAGGGAAATGGAATTCTATCCTTGGAGGGGAGCAGGGAGGGGCTCCCCAGGGGCCGACCACCGAGCCCTGGAGAGGTCCGACGGGGGTCCCTGAGGGTCCCCCGTGTGGTGAGAGTCGCAAGGGGAGAAATCGGCAGGAACAGGGAGCCCAGGGTCCGGTGCTGCCAGCTCCGACTCCCCTGCCAACCCACGAGCCCCCGCCCCGCAGGCACCACCTGCCCCAGGCTCCCCGCGTCCACCCGTCGTCTCTCCCTTCTCCATCCCAAAGTTCTCTGGCCGGAGAGGGCCAGGGCCTAATCCCATCTCCATGCAGAAGCAACTTCATCACAGTTTAACATAAAAAGATCAGCTGGTATCGACCCGTAATTTGGACCCGTGCCACGCTATTGGCAGGAAGACAGAATAAGTTAGGGTGGCCATGTTTCAAAAATTCTCTGTGTGCACTCAATCACGGCCCAGGGAAGGCGGGCGGCGCGTGATAACCCGGCCAGCTCTCCATTTCCCCTGCAGATCAATGCTAATACCAGGAGGCCGGCAAGATGGATGGAACCGACAGGAGCCTTGAAACCCCGACACGGGGGCCGGTGCCTCCGCCGATAAAGGATCTCTCTGCTGCGGCTGGGGCAGGGACGCGGAAGCCCTAGGGGCCATGGCGGGGGGGGGGTGGTCTGGTTGGGGACAAGGCAGTGGGGAGGGGGGCGGCCTCTGTTTCATGCTCGGTGACACCCACAGCCACTCACGCGGCCACTGACGGATGCTCCCTCCAGAGCCACTGACACGCACGCCCACCACAGGCACCTGCCATCACTCACACGCCGGCCATGGCACCCCACCGACCCAAAGCGGTCTTGACCTCGTACGGCCCCACACACGGGTCCCAGCACACACACGTGTACACACACCGCAGAAGCAAGGCATGCTGACCGGCGGAGATACAGACATATGCACCCCAGGTGTCCACACTCTAGCCGGGGCATCCAAGGGACGCCCGCACCACACACACCCACATGCCGGCCTTTCTTTTTTTATTTTATCTATGCATTTATTTTGAGTCAGGGGTCGCACTCTGTTCCCCAGGCTGGAGTGTAGGGATGTACGTGATCACGGCTCATCACAGCCTCCGCCTCCTGGGCTCAGAAGATCCTTCTGCCTCAGCCTCCAGAGTCGCTGAGACTACAGGTGCAGACCACCACACCTGGCTAGTTTTTACATTTTTGGTAGAGTCGAGGTCTTGCTATGTTGCCCAGGCTGATCTTGAACTCCCAGGCCCAAGCGATCCTTCCAAGTGCTGGGATTGCAGGCGGAGGGTTGCTGGGATTGCAGGCGTGAGTCCCCATGCCCCGCCTCCTGTCCACTCTTCCTCTCCGGTGTCCCCTTCTTCCCAGTTCCTCCTGATTCTGTTGAGACTGACAGCCAGTCAGGGAACTCACCAGGACCCCCTGGAAGTAAATCACTAAGACAAAGTGCACCAGCTGGGAGTCCACATGCTGGGCTGGAAGGCAAGAGCCCAGGGTTCTGGGGACAGTTCCACCACAGGCTTGCTGTGTGGCCTCGGGGGGCCACGTCCCCTCTCCCTGGGCCTCTCTCTGTTTCCTTCGTCTATAAAAGAGGAGGTTGAGCTGGGAGACTCCCCCACTCCTTTTTTGTAGCAATAAGGTCTCGCCATGTTGCCCGGGCTGGTATCGAACTCCGGTCCCCAAGCAATCCTCCACCTTGGGCTCCCCAAGTGCTAGGATTACAATCACAAGCGGCAGCCACCACACCCCGACGGATTGGGGGAGCTCCCAAGCCCCTCCCAGGTCGGAATTTCTCTGCCTGTGGCAGACACAAATCCTCACCAAAAGTCACCACAAACACAGGCAGCCCCGAGCGTGCACACCTGCCTAGGTTGCCCCGAGGCCACTCGCACCTGCCACGGACAGGACACAGGCATGCAGGGCTCTTCCCGGCAAGGGTGCCGGCCACTCCCCTGCTGCCCTGAGCTGGAGGCCGGGAGCCTTGGAACCCACTGCTGGGGGCGTGGGGCAAAGGACCGGGGGCAGAGCTGGGAGTTGGAGCGCTGTCGGGAGTCTGAGGCGGGAACAGAGGACTGCACGCAGGGATGCCGCACGCCAGTCCCTCTAACGGCCGCTGTCTGACTCCCTTCCCTTTGAGCTCAGCCCTGGGACGGGAGCCATTTCTGCGGCCTCGCGCTGACATCTCGTGGCCATCTTTGAGGACTGCAAGTGTCCCAAGGAGGCCGCCCCACAGTCCCCGCCAAAGCCACACAGCCCTGCACACCCGGTCGGTCGATCCCCGCAAGACAGCGGGTCTGATCCCCGGATGCCTGCCCGCCCTCAGCTGCCGGGAAAGACATGGGGCTGGCATGGGTCCCCAGCGGCAACAGCGGGCAGGACAGGAGGGTGCTTTGGGAAAAGGCTTCAAGTCTCTTGGTGACAAAATGCCTTGAAAGAATGGGTGCTTGAGGGAGCAGCAGTCTGTGTAAACGTGCACGGTCCTGCCCTCTGACAGCCTCACTCTGAGGGCGGGAGACATGACACGACTCGGACCCCGGGGGCCACAGTCTGAGGCAGGAAACACCATCTTTCCCAGGATGCCAGGAGGAGGAGACCTGGCCTGGCCTGGCGGAGGGAGGGCAGCAAGAAGCATCTGAACTTCCTCACAGGGAGCTTTGGCTTGGGGGGAGGGGGGGAAGGGGTGAGACGGGGAAAAACCCCAGTCCCCAAGGGGAACCACAGTCTGACCCGAGGCGCATGGGATTCGGGGACTGGAAGCCCCGGAGTGTCCCAGCCTCCTGCGCCGAGCCCTAGTCTGGGAGTCTGAGAGGAACGGGATCCCTGTGTCTGCATCCGCAGCCTGGGGGCTGGGAGCGGGGGCTGAAGTCTGGGGAGGTGGGCCCTGCAGGGCTAGCCCCTGATCTGGAGGGCCCTGCCGGGGTGCAGGGATGGGGGGAGTCACACGTTCAGCTCCTCCCAGAGGCGGCCAGGTGGACACCCTGACTGATCCCCGGGCTTGCTGGGTCAGATCTTCCTGCTAGACAGAGCCTGCCGCCTCTCCCGGGCCAGGCCTCGGGCGCCAGGGGGTGAGCAAGCACACACGAGGCGAGGCCGTGGGTTCTCAGCCTGGAGCTCGGGAGCCCTGGGGTGCTGGGCTGGACGAGTTTGTTATAAATTAGAGACTTGTTAGGAGAAGGTGAGCGGCTCAGCCCCAGCTTTCGGGCCCATCTTTTCGATTTCTTGTTCGGTTTGTTTATTGCGATTGTTCCTGTCTCATAAGCTTATTGCAAAACCAATAAAAATGATCTATTCAGAGAGGGGAGCTCTCTTTGGACTGGTGAGGCACCGCCTGGTCCCAGACCCCACACCCCCGCCCTCGTGGCCGCGGCCTAGCCTGGTCGACCAGCTGTCTCCCGCCGCGGGGTCAGCAGAGGGAGCCAGATTCCTGCTCACCAGAAACCGTGTCCACCTGCCGTGCCGCCACCCTGGGCTGGCCTCGGGCCTCCAACCTGGCCCCATCACCCCGATGACCGCTGCACCCCAGCCCTCCAGCTCCCCTCTGATGGACACACCAGGGCTGTCAAGGGGGCATGGGAGGCCGGGGTGGGATCCAAGACCGTCACTGGAGCCCGGAATTTCAGGTGGGGTTTTGGCTCAGGCCCCTTGCCCCCGAGTGTGGGGGCCTTTACTGTGGGGTTCTCTACCCTGGGGTCGCCCTGAGGCCAACGGGTGGACCCAAGAGGCCTTGGGGCCTCCCTGGAATCAGAAGTCCTGGCTTTGACCTTGACGGCAGAACAGAGGCCCCTGCCTCCCTTGCATCTCCGGGAAGCTAGTCACAGTGGAGGCAGGACCAGGAGCCCCCGTCCCCAGCGAGCTGGCTCTCAGCCCCGTCCCTGAGCCGCAGACAGCACCAGTTCTGGATCGCAAGCAGGCCATTCCTGAGACATCGCGACCGCCTTGAGCCGCTGACCACCTTGAGCTGCCGAGGCTGGTTTCGGGGCTTCTCGGGTGATGACTGTGGGGCCACGGCGTTGGGGGGCAGGTAGGGGACAGCCTGCCGATGCCTTCACGGATTCACACGGCATTTCAGGGCGTCGGAGCCGGGAGGGCCTTCTGGGATCACTCTGTCTAGCACTTCCTGCCTCGACACAGAAACGGGGTCAGAGACCTGGGTGACTTGGCCAATGCCAACGAGTGGCAGAGCTGGGAGCGGACCCCTCGGTGACAGACCCCTGCACCTCCAGCCTGCTCGAGTCAGAGACCTCTGCCTCCTCCCCATGTGCCAATCCCTGCAGCCAGCAGGGGTGAGAGACCGTGCGCCCGCTCCCTGCGTCTCCTGACGGCCTTGTTTTCTCTAAAGCAAAGTCGTTCTGCTTCCTCAAGGCTGATGGGGGCCCCAAAGAGGGAGAAGCTTTGCAGTGAGGCGGCCTTCGGCGTCTGCCTGTCATTTCAGAGAGAGAGCATCGACGACGGACTCTTCCTTTGTTTATTCTGGACAAGAAGGACGAGAGGTGAGGGCCGGTGGGAAACGGCCAAAGTTGTCGGGAGGCAGAGCGTCTCAAGGACTTGGCACGTCTTCAGAGAGAAGCGCATGGACACTCGCCCTTGACCTCTCTGTGTTTGTTTATGTGAACACACACACTCAGTATCGCGCGTACTGCGTGCCAGGCGCTGCTCTAAGTACTTTACATATTAACTCATTAGTTTAATTGTGAATTAGTGCGTTATATGTCACCTAATTAATTTACTGAATCTTCTTAATAACCTTATGAGGGTCGGTACCATTACTCGTCTCACTCTACAGATGGGGAAACTGAGTCACGGAGGGACGAGCAGCTTGCCCAAGACCTCATCACCAGAAGCGGCAGGGTCACCAAAGCCAGGCAGTCGGGCTCGTGTCCACCATGCTAGCAACCTTCTCTTCACAGAAGCATCCATCGAGGGCTGCCGAGGCCCGTGCCCTGTGGGAGAAGGAAGTTCTGAGCATCCAGAAGAGATGAGGTGGGCTTGGGGTCCGGCACCGGGTGCCCTGGAGCCCAGCTCTTGATGACCACCGTCCTGGCCACCTCTGCCCTCAGCTCGTCTGAAGACCAATGTTTGACAGTCGGGGTGACCCAGAGACTCACAGACAGCCGGGACCTCAGGTCCCTCCCATGCCAGCCCAGTTTTGGGGTGCCTTCTGCTGGGCTCTGGGGGCCAGGGTGGGGTCCGGGACTGGCACCCACCGCCCGTGGCCCACAGAGCCGCGCTCCCTCCCACGCAGCCGCCTGCACTGACACCTTGAGAGGGCCTTTGATTAAAGAGACAAGTGACTTTGCCCATTCTATTGATCAGAATAAATTACTAGGAACTAATTTATGGGCCTCCCCACCACCGATGACATGGTGGATTGTGCGCTATTGGTCAGTAAATTGGATTGTCAGGCTAGATTATTGGTTCGTATACAGTTATCTCTCATAGCAATATGAGTGGCCCAGGTACAGGAGTGAAATCCTTTCTCTGCCGCCAGCTGCCAGGATTGCGCGGCCTTCTCGAGGGCTGGAGGGAGGGCCGGGGAGGGGAGAGGAGGAGCAGGGAGGGGCGGCGAGGCGAGCCTTCGTGCAGTGCAGGATGCTTATTAATTAGTGCAGCATCACGGCATTAAAAGAACATTAGTGTGGCAGCGTCTGCAGAGGGACGGGGAAATGGCATGGCGGGCCTCTCCGGCAGCGGCTCTGCTGGGGGGAGGCG
>NW_007030408.1:14427-22290 GCF_000164805.1 Carlito syrichta | reverse complement strand
GGGGAGGCCCGGCTTGCGGCGAGCTGCAGGCGGAGCCCCGCGCGAGGGCAATGGAGTTGCGTTCTGCTCCGTACATCACAGCCAACGATGAAAAGTCCCGGAGCCGGGATTTCTCAGGCAATTTGGCCAGTGATGCATGGGGCGGTAGATCCTCGTGCGCCCCCGTGCTTCTGCCAAGCCAGCAATAACAAAAGCTTGTTTTTTTGCCAGGGAAACGGATATGAGTCAGGCAGCCCGTCAGGAGTTAGGGGGGCTTCACCACGCCGCCGCTGCGATTTGTACCGCTCGGCTGTTTCCCCGAGCTCTAAAGACCTGCCAGGAGGTGACAAAGGCAAGACAATTTCGAGTTCACAGTCCTGTGTCCTCGACGCATAACAGCATGCCATCCATGGGGACGTTCAGGGGCGGTGGGTTGCAAAGTCAGCGGTCCTTCTCCCCCAGCCCGCTGGGGGTGGGGGCACGGGCTGAGGAGGAGGACCACAGAGAGCCTGGGCACTGCTGGGGATTTCTAGAAGGGTTTCGCCCGGGATGCCGGGTGGCGGGTATTGGACTGCCAGGCCACTGGGGGTGGCGGGGTGGGCTGAGAGCCTCCATATCCCCAGGGGATGTCCTTCCACCCACCCAGCCCCCGGGTCCTGCAAGCTCTAAGGGGTAGGGATGGAAACCCCATTGGCTGTCCTTTTCTCTCACTCTCTCTGCGTGGCATAAGGCCGAGGAGGCCAGCAGTTCCTTGGCGGTGTGATCGGGAACACAGATAGCCTGTCTAGGGGCTGCAGGCCTCAGGGCACCGAGCCCTTCTGACTTTAGCCATCACTCTTTTCACACTACCAGGAACCGGGCAAGTAAACGCCCGCCAGCAGGGACCCAGGGCCTCCTGCCCACCCCACTCACCACCCCACCTGCCACCTGCCGTGCTCAGAAACATGGCATGCCCATTCGGGTCCAGCACCAGGGACTCAGAATACTCTGTGTGCCCCAGCAGACGAGGGTCAGGGGTGTGAAGGGCAAAATCCCCTTCCTGGAGCCCCTCGAGGCCCGCCCACCCCCTGGCCTCTGTCCCCTCCGAGGTTTAGCCTGTGACCTTTGGCCATCTCAGCTGGAGCTTCCCTCCTGGTCACTCTCCTTTTCTGCCCTCCACTGAGGGGGAAATCAAAGAAGACAGACCCTTCAAGTCAGAGGAGACAGGGTCGGCTTCAGACCCCAGGCCCCAGGCACGGCTGGGCCCAGCTTCCATTCCGGCAGCCTTGTGGTGTGTGACCACACACCCCTCCACACCTCCCGCCCCCCACCCCAGCACCTGGCCAGCCAGGATGGAAAGGTGGGCGAAGCTGGGGAAAGCATGCCCGCACATCAGTCTATAAATTAGATGCTCATTAAGGAGCAGCGGGAAGGGCTTTGGGGGCCTGTGTCTTTCGATTTCTTGTTGAGTTACTTTATTGCTATTGTTTCTATTTCATATGTTTATTGCAAAACCAATAAAAATTATCTATGAAGGGCAGGAAACTCATCTTTTGACTTGTTGGTCGAGGTTTCTACAGAACAGCCTTTAACTAGCCCAACGCGTCCGACAGAGGGGAGCAGGCCCGGGCGTGGCCTCCAGGGACCCACCGAGCAGAGAAGGACAGTCCGGCCCTGGGGGAAGGGGCCCACGAAAACCAGAACCTCTCATCCAGAGCCCACCAGAGCAGAGGCTGCGGCCCCAGCCAGCTGGAGGTCATGCCGTGGTCACCTGCTCCACATTCCAAATGTTTTCATTTAAAATTTGAGGGTTTTCAGGTGGGCGCGGTGGCTCATGCCTGTAATCTCTGCACTTTAGGAGGCCAAGGCAGGAGGATCACTTGAGCCTGGGAGCTCAAGACCAGCCTGAGCAACATGGCGAGACCTCGTCTCTACAAAAAATGAAAAAGCCTGGTATGGCGGTACGTGCTGGTGGTCCCAGCTACTTGGGAGGCTGTGGAGGGAGGATCGCCCGAACCCAGAAGGTCGAGGCTGCCGTGAGCCATGTTTGTGCCACTGCACTGCAGCCTGGGAGACAGAGTGAGACTGTGACTCAAAAAATAAAAATAAAATTAAAATTAAAAATTTGAGACTTTCGTCAAATCATGCCAATATCTCACTTCTCTTTTAAAATGGACGCAGTGGCTCACACCTGTAATCTCAGCACTTTGGGAGGTGGAGGCGAGAGGATTGCCTGAGCCCAGGAGTTTGATATCAGCCTGGGCAACTTGGTGAGACCTCGTCTCTACAATAAATCAAAAAATTAGCTGGGTGTGGTGGCACAGACCTACAGCTCCAGCTACTTGGAAGGCTCAGGCGGAAGGATCGCCTGAACCCAGCAGGTCGAGGCTGCGGTGTCCGTGAGTGTGCCACTGCACTCTAGCCTGGGAGACACAGTAAGACTGCAACTCAAACAAAAATCAAGGGTGCGGTGGCACGTGCCTGTAGTTCCAGCTACTTGGAAGCCTGAGGCAGAAGGATCACTTGAGCCTAGCAGGTTGAGGCTGCTGTGGCTGTGAGCATGCAACTACACTCCAGCCTGGGCAACAGAGTGAGACTTCAACTCAAAAATAAAATAGAAATGGGAAGGTCACACTGGGTGTCCTTCTCACCTGGCCACAACTGTTTCCAGCACAGAGATGGTGTCCCCGCCACTGCAGGGCCCAGCCGGCTTGCTGTATACCTCCGTGACTTGCCTGGCACCTGAAACCATGAGTCTGGAACCCCACCCTAGAGGAGAAGGACTAGGTCGGAAGGGGAGGCAGCTAGGCATTTAATTTATGGAGCTACTCTCGAAATAAAATCTGCTAAGAACGTTTCCAAATCAGACTGATAACATTTCCCTTCCAAATCCCAGAGGGCAGGTCTCGTCCCAGCTGGAAGGGAAGGGCACTGACGTTTGTTGCATGCTGCTGAGCCAGGGGTGGCACCTCTTTTTTTTAATGGATGTTTTCCCCCTGCTGCCAGAAGGGGAATGGAGGCCTGGCCATGTCAGTGAGGGTCTCAGGGCAAAGGATGAGATAAGCCACCGCCTGAGAACGCCCCGGCCTGGAGGAGCCATCTGAGAAAGAACAGGAGGTCTCGGTGTAATTCTCCCAGGCCTCCAGGCCGCCCCAAGGAAAGATTCACAACCAACTGAGGGGAAATGCGCCCAACTGTGACCCAAGTTAGAACTTGCCTCCAGAGTTACCAACACCCCTAAATCTAGTGAAAGGGAACACAGGGTCTTTAATAATCACCCTGTCAGGTCACGGGATGGTGACTAATGGGCCTGGAGAAGGAGATGGTAAAAAACACTCTAGGAAATAAATTTGGGTGATTAAATTTCAAGGCAGTTCATGGAACAGCAACCTGCGGCCTAAACTAAGCCATCAAGTTACCAAGAGCATCGAGATTTCAATTTAACCTCTACAGCCCGGAGCCACACCTGAGTCTGTACCGCATTCATGGGTCAAGACTCGGCAACCTCCCAAAACTTTCTGAGCAACCTTGACACCTTCTTCCAGGCCTCAGCCATTTCTTCCAAAGGGCCTGCTCTCAATAAATCAAGGAGTTATTGTGTTTCCCTGGTTATTTTAGAATTCCAAGTCTTTAAGTTAAAAAAAAAAAATTACCACCAGGCACGGTGGCTCACGCCTATCATCCTGGCACTTTGGAAGGCCGAGGAGAGAGGGTTGCCTGAGTCTAGGGGTTTGAGACCAACCCGGACAACTTGGCGAGACCTGATCTCTACAATAAATAAATGTTTAAAAATTAGCCAGGCATGGTGGCATACACCTGTAGTTCCAGCTACTTGGAAGGCTAAAGCGGAAGGGTCGCCAGAGCCCAGCTGGTCGAGGCTGCGGTGGCCATGAGCGTGCCCCTGTGCTCCAGCCTGGGTGACGAAGTGAGACTCCAACTCAAAAAAAGGAAAAAAAATCACAGCTGACTGAGTGAGGGAGGTGGAGGGTGGCGGGGGTCCAGCCAGGCACAGGGCAGAGCCACACACAAGTCCCTGGGAGACTCTTAAGTTTACTAAACCAGCAGGAGAGGCCACATGCCGAAAGTCCTGGCTCCCTCGGCCGAACGCCATGTCCGCCGATTGGACCCTCTCCCCACACAGTCCTAGTCCGGTGTCTGGGGCGTAACCCCTCCCCTGCTAAGTCACACCCAGGCGCTGTGAAGCCTTGCAGGTGAACACAACCCAGGCTCTAAGGCTAGAGCCCTAGGTCTGATTCCTGTCAAACAGTCCCCGCCAGCTGTGGCTGTTGACAGTCCCTGGCTGGCAATCGCCACTCCTACCTGAGTATTTCTTTTGGAGTAGAGCCAGGGTGGGCGGCCTGGGCCAGGGGGGGCCGGGGGGGGGTCTCTCGGCCGCTCCTTTCTCTCCCTCCCTCACTTCCTCCCCTTCTGCCTCTCTCTTCCTCTCCCCCCTCCTTCTTCCTCCTTCCCTCCCTCTCTCTCCGTCTCCCCCCATCCCCATCTCTTTCTCTCTCCCTCTCTCTGTCTCTCTGTCTCCGTGTATGTGTGTGTCTGTCTCTCCCTCTCTCCCTCTCCTCTCTGGTTCCCTTCCTCCCTCTCCCTCTCTCTCTCTCTGTCTCTCTCTCCCTCTCTCCCCTTCTCTCCCTCCTTCTGTCTCCCTTCCTCCCTTTCTCTCTGCCTCTCTCTCGATTACTCCCTCTGTCTCTCTGTCTCTCCCTCCCTTCCTTTCTCTATTTCTTTCTCTCTCTCTCCCTCCCTCTCTTGAGATTTCACCTCTCTCTGCCCTGGCTCCACCAGCTGTTTCCTGCAAATCCAGCTGAGACAGCTGTCAGCCCCACCGTGCTCAGTTTCCAGGGGCCCCGGAGTCCCCTTGGCTGTCTTGGCCCAAATGTGAGCGAATCTCAGGCGTCCAGACAAGGCTGAGATTGTTCAAAGAGCACCGCCTGAGGAAACTGGGGGGAAAGCCAAAAAAGTAAATTACAAAAGCAGAGAAACCAACAGTCACAGAACCCAGATTCCTGCCCTGGAATAATTCGAGTGCTAGGAATGTGTGTTGCAAGAACAGGAGGGTCGGGGGAGGAAGGAGAGGTCCAGCCGATGGACACTGGCCCTTCTTGCCCCTCACCCTTCCTCAGTCATTTGGGGCCTGGGTACAGAACAAAGATGCTCACACTTCAGCCTCAGAGGCTGTTCCGGGAGAAGCCGTGTATGCAAAGCGGCCCCAAATGCCCAAGGAGCCGAGAGACCAAAGAACGGGTTGGACAAACCCAGTTTGTCAGTAAAGGGCGTTTCATTGGGGAAACTTGCAGACAGAGTGTGGCCTCGGGATTATATACCACCAGGAGGGCACACAAATTGCAATGGGACAATGGGAGCCAGCCCTCCGGGCCAGGTAAGCGTGTTAGGCTCATCACAGCCTACGATTTGCACAATACCACCAAGGTTGACCTCACGCCGAGGACAATAAATAAAATGGAGAACAGGAGGCATCCGCGGGACTGGCGCTGATCAGAAGCCAACATGGCAGGTTAGCATCCAAGATGGCGTCACTCTCGTCTCCACAGCAGTGA
The DNA here is from genome assembly GCF_000164805.1 of Carlito syrichta. NCBI lineage: Eukaryota > Metazoa > Chordata > Mammalia > Primates > Tarsiidae > Carlito > Carlito syrichta. The sequence goes on along the minus strand of NW_007030408.1, from coordinate 16,762 downwards.
ACACCCTGGCCGTGTCGGGTTGAGCTCTTGGCGGCTTTCAGAGCCTGCCACCCAGACTCCTGCCTGGATCTGGCTCCCGGGTCTGGGCTATGCTGAGCGTCTGCCCTGCCCCTGGATGGGGGAGGCCTGCACCGTCGCCTTTCTTCCTACATGGGCTCCAGGCTGCCCCTTCCGGAGAGCTCGCTGGTCCCATTCCACTCACACACAGGCCACCTTCTCCCAAGGCTGCGTGTGTCTGTCTTTAAGGCTGAGATCTCCGTTGCTGGTCCACTTAGCAGCCGGGCTGATGGCTGCTGGCAGGACCAGGGGGAAGCCATCATCCCGGGAGCCTCTATCTCTGAGCTCCCAGCTCTCGTAGTCCCCTCAGGGACCCCATGCCACCCCTGTAGATGCCCAAGTCAGCTTCCTGTCCCCTATCACCACCCTGGGGCTAACACGCACAAATATTTGCCCACTCTCTGCAAGAATTCAGAAGCTCTCGGGCCCCTCCAGGGAGGTGAGGCCAGGGCCGGGGGACACTTCCAATCTCCATCTCCCAGGCTGGGCTCAGCGGGACTCCAAGTCCACACGTCCCATCGTGTCCGGGAAATTCCCACCTGGCCGGTTCATCAGTACCCCAGCGTCCATGATCAACTTGCCCCCATCCCAACTTGTCATCTTCCCGTCACCAGGGAGCTGAGATCTAGGAGGCTGAGCGTGGGCTCTGGGCTCCAGATCTGGTCTGTCTCCCATTGGCTGGGTGGCCTCTGGTAAGTCATTGAACCTGAACTTCTCTGTGTGACACGGGAATATGTGTTTCGTGGCGCCCTCTCGTGGCTGACATGAGGAATAAGTACATTTGCATCTTAGACCCTCTAGCATGTGACCTGGCCTGGAATAGAAATGTCGAAATAGACACAGGTATGCACATGCGCCCCCTTTCCTGTGCAAAATGGCGCCTACACCAGCTCTCCAATGTCCTTCAGTGACACCATCGTTCCCGGAAAAGTCTGTCTCCACAGCACAAAGGTGATGTCCGCAGGACGACCCTGGGTCCGTGCGACAGACGGCTCATCACACACGAATAAATGCCCATTCTGGTCTTAGGCAGTCGGTCTCTCCAGCCCAATGAATTCGCGTTAGCCACCAGGACAAGGCTCTGTCTCTGGTTACCCAGAAAATGAGTTTTCTGAGTCCAGGAGGCTGAGGGCCAGAGAAAATCCTCCCAGTCCGTGGCTGTCGCCTGAGTAAACCCCCCCAGGAGACAGTGTGCTCCCCACCCCCGTGAGAGCTGGTCGCCCTGACCTGGTGCCCCGGACTGGCTGCCCCTCTTGCGTTGGGAACCGTCCCACGCAGGGCGCATGCCGTGGGCGCCTGGGACCTGCTTGTTCTGTCAGCGTGTGGGTGGGTGGGTGGACGGTTGAGTGGGTCACAGGAAATGTGTGCCTCCTCTGGAGACAGGGAAGAAGCCGTGGTGGCCTAGCAACGGGGGAATCTGCCTAGCAACGAGGGTGGGAGCCGCGGCGGGAGTCGGCTAGCACGGCTGGCGACCAGCAGACGAGAAGGAGATCTTTCTGGAGCTTGTCAAGCTGGCATCTCGGACCACAAGGAGGCCTGTAGTGATCAGGAAGGGGTGGCAGGGCGGGAATAGGTTCAGCACATTCCGTCACAAGCCCGAACCCAAAAGGCCTTTTCTAAAGAGTGCTTCGGCCAAGGGGCGCCCACCCCGTCCCGCCTCGCCCCACGGCCCCGGGTACCCGGAGTGGATGGGTTTGGGGTGCACCGCCCCTCTGTCCAGTTTGCAAGGGTACCGCAGGACACACTTTGCCATGTCCTGTCAAGTCTGGAATGTGGTCAGCTCGGAAAGCCACAGCCCCCTGGAAAGGATAAAGACCTGTGTTCGCCGTTAACGAGCCCAGAGGCAGATTAAGCAAATTTCCAGCTGTCTGTCCAGAACAAGGAACCATTAAGGACTCAGAACGGGCCTGGCTCGAACCATTTCCCTCCTTCCTTCCTTTCCTCCCGTCACAGGACGAGGGCTTGGACACCACCCTCCCCCCTGCCGCCCATGAACTCTCAAGACCTCCCCCTGAAGAGAAGAAAAATTGTCGCCAGCCTTTGACCTGATGAATAATTAAAACTGCTGAGTTTGAGCTGCCCCTGACAGCGAGATACTCCAAAACCCCAGCAAACTTTCACCAACAGCCAGCCTGCTGGGGGGAGAGGAAGCTTTCTCCACCAGACAGACAGACAATTAGCTGCTATTCAAGTCTTCCTCCCGACTCAGCATCTTGGTTCTCCTTTGAAAGCGGCTCGCCATGGGGTCGAATTTTTGGCCTTGAGTTTAGAACTACTG
>NW_007030408.1:13155-13808 GCF_000164805.1 Carlito syrichta | reverse complement strand
CGGGGAGCACATTGGAGGAGAACAAGGCAGGAGGTGGGGGAGGGAGGAGAGGGGGCAGACATCCACACTGCTCATTCCTCCCCCACCCCCGCAGGCAGAAGGCCCAGCCGCTGCCCTGGGCGAGCCCCTGCGGTGGGTGATCGGAGCAAATTGGTGACAGGTGATCCAAAGTGCAGCACGGAGCCTGGGAGTCTCAGGGAGCATTGTCACCCTTCTGGGGAGAAGCGCAAAGTCTCACTCTGTCGCCCAGACTAGAGTGCAGTGGCCGCTCCCGGCCACCACAGCCTTCACCCGCTGAGCTCCGGCCATCCTTCCGCCTCAGCCTTCCAAGGAGCTGGAATGACAGGCACGCACTACCACACCCGGCTAATTTTTGATTTGTTGTAGAGATGAGGTCTTGCCAAGTTGCCCAGGCGGGTCTCGAACCCGCGGGCTCAGGCAATCCACTCACCTTAGCCTCCCAAGGCGCGGGATGACAGGCTGAGCCAACGAACCCAGCTAATTTATGGACCAACCCGGGGCTGCAAGTCAGAGCTGACTGGTCTGGGTCTGTTGCTTTTCCGCAAGATGGTACTGTCACCCATCGAGAGATGTTTTTTTGAGTCGGAGTCTCACTCTGCCACCCAGACTGGAGTGCAGTGGCCGCTCCCGGC
>NW_007030408.1:8124-13135 GCF_000164805.1 Carlito syrichta | reverse complement strand
AGCCTCGACCTGCTGGGCTCTGGCGATCCTTCCGCCTCAGCCTTCTGAGTAGCCAGAATTACAGGCATGCAGTACCACGCCCGGTTGATTTTGTGATTTATGGTAGAGATGAGGTCTCGTTGCCCAGGCGGGTCTCGAACCCACGGGCTCAGGCCATCCACTCACCTCAGCCTCCCAAAGGCGCGTGATTACAGGCTGAGCCACTGAGCCCAGCCATATTTTTTTTGAAGGAGCTGGAAAATCATGACATGAGGAGCTGCCAGGTTGCTGCAGCAGTCTCGCCCAGAAAGCACTGGAAACCCATTCTCAGGGAGGAGGCAGAAACTGGAAGGCCACAGCCGGCTTTCTACCAAGCACCCTGAGGCAGCGGGTAGAGATTCTGGGAGGATGAGTTCACCTTTGTCCTTTCTTGTTTCAACTGAAGTATGATTCCTGGGGACAGTAAAATGGGTGGTTCGCCATGTGGGACTTGATGAAGGGCCACGGTGCGTGTGTTCGTGTTTCACCAGCCAGGTCCAAGGTGAAGCATGACCACCAGCCCAGAAGGTTCCTAGGTGCCCCCTCACAGTCAATATGCATCCACAGCTGGGCACAGTGGCTCGTGCCTGGGGTCCCAGCACTTTGGGAGGCCGAGGCGGGAGGATTGCCTGAGACTAGGGGTTCGAGACCAGCCCAGGCAACTTGGCGAGCCCTTGTCTCCATGATAAATCAAAAAATGAGCCGGGCATGGTAGTGTGCGCCTGTAGTTCCAGCTACTTGGAAGGCTGAGCAGGAAGGATCACCTGAGCCCAGAGGGTCGAGGCTGCCATGGCCAGGAGTGTGTCACTGCACTCCAGCCTGGGCGACAGAGTGAGACTCGGACTCAAAAATAAATAGATAAAATAAAATAGCCAGGTTTGGTGGTTGCACACCTGTAGTCCCAGCTGCTTGAGAGGCCACGGTGGAAGGATCATTTGAGTCCAGGAGGTTGAGGCTGCGGTGAGCCATGATCATGCCATTGCACTCCAGCCTGGGCGACAGAGGGAAAACTCTAACAAAACAAAAAAAAAAGCATTCACCTCCCAAAGCAGCCACGTTCTACACTCTGTAAATCAGTCTTGCCTGCTTTTAAATTTGGTATCCATGGACTCACTTAATGGCACACTTTTGTGACACTTTCTTATGATTCATACCTACCCCATGTTATTGTGGGAATCCGTAGTTCATTCTTTGTCATTGCTGTGTGGTGTTCCATTGTATAAATATACACACCATGGTTTATTTGTCCACCCTACTGATGGGACATCTGTGTTCCTTCCGGTCTGTGTCTAATATGAATCAAGCTGCTATGGGTATTCTTGTATGTGTCTTGTGGAGGGGAGGGTGTTGGCACTCACTGTTTTTTTCTAGAGACAGGGTCTCACTGTGTTGGCCCAGGCTGGAGTGCAGTGGCACAATCGTGGCTTGCTGCAACCTCGAACTCCTGGGCTCCAGTGATCCTCCTGCCTCAGTTTCCTGAAGAGCTGTGATTACAGGCACACACCACCACACTCAAGATTTTAGGTGGCTGTCGGCACTCATTGCTGTCAGGTATATACCCATGAGAGGAATTGCTGGGCCTTTGTTTATAAATAAAATATCCTAGACTAATGTCCTTCCTTCTCACTGCTATATTTTCAGCGCTTGTTGCAAAGTGGGTGCTCAGTAAATATCTTTGGAAAGAACAAACGAAGATTGATTAAAATGACAATTTTTCCACAATTAATGTACACGTTTGATACCGCTCTAATTAGGTAACAAGAAGGTTTTGATCTGGAGAGAAAATGGAGTAAAATTATCTTAGAGTTATATGGAAGAATAAGTGCTTTAGAATGACAAATAAAAAAATGTAAAAAGGAAAAATAAAGTGTGGCTTGTCTTCCCAGAGATCAGAATGTACTATAAAACCACTGTAATTAAATCAATTTGGTATTGGCATGGGAACAGATAAATGGATCCATGAAATAAAATAGAGAACCCAGAAATAGACAAAGTATATCTATGAGAATTTACTATATGACATGGTTGGTATTTCGATTCCATGAAAAAGAATGGATTATTTAATAAATGGTGCCAAGACAACTTCCATCTGGAAGAAAATAAAACAGGACTTATATTTCATACCACATACAAGTATAAACTCCATATAGATTAAAGACAAATGTACAAAATAAGGCAGTAGCAGTCTTGGAAATTTAGGAGGCTTCATGTTCAATACAGAGTTGGGGGGTGCGCAGGCGGAGACCTCATAAACCAAGACTGGAAATCCAGAAGTTCTAAAAGAAAATGAAGACATATTTCAGGCCAGGCTCGGTGGCTCAGCCTGTAATCCCGTGCTTTGGGAGGCCGAGGTGAGTGGATGGCCTGAGCCCGCAGGTTCAAGACCCACCTGGGTGACTTGGCAAGACCTCATCTCTACAATAAATCAAAAAATTAGCCGGGTGTGGTAGCGCGCACCTGTAGTTCCAGCTACTTGGAAGGCTGAGGCAGAAGGATCGCCGGAGCCCAACAGGTCGAGGCTGCGGTGGCCGGGAGGGGTCACTGCACTCCAGTCTGAGTGACAGAGTGAGACTCCAACTCAAAAAAAAAAAACAAAAAAAGACATATTTTACCTTGTAACAATTAAAAAACACTTTTGTATGGCAAAAGAGAAAATGAACAAAGTCGATAGACAAACAATAGATTTGGGAGAAAATATTCATAATGTATGAACAGACAGAAAATTAAAACAACAGTGAACAAAAAGGTCTTATAAATGGACGAAAGGAAGACTCATAGAGAAAGATGGGCAAAGTGCGTCACAAAAACGCGTCTTCAAGTGGTCACCATGCATAGGAAAAGGAGCACAAAATTAGTAGTCTTCAGCAAGATACAAATTAAAACGCAATGAAATATTGTTTTATACCTTCCAGACTAGCAAAAACTACAATGAGGGTAATTTTCATTGCTGACAGGGATGCAGGGAAAACAGTGCGTATGTTGCTGGTAGAAATGGAAATTTCCACAGCCCTGTATAATCTGGCAACATTTTTAGAAACTGAAAATATACATTCCTTTTGATCCATCAGTCACACTGTTTTATCCCAGAGAAATGCAACCACCAGTGCATAAAGAGATTTTACACACACACACACACACACACACACACACACACACACACACACACACACCCCAGCATCATTTGTTTATACTGGTCATTCCCGCTAGAACCTTGGGGAGAAAATAGAAACAAATTAAATCCCAATAATAGGTACCAAGTGGCATGCTGGTTAAAACCAGGGGCGGGGGGGAAGCCTGGTTTTAGTGCTTGCAAATTTCTATGACGTAAATACTCCCATCACGCCCAGCTTCAGGCTACCAGGTTGGTGTCACTGAATGCCAGGTTGGGAAGAGGTGTGAACAACCAGCTCTATCTAGAAAGTCCAGAAATCCAGCACAGCCACACCGCTAACCACCAAGCAGCTGTTAAAAAGAATGAAATGGGCGAGATGTGGTGCTCACACCTGTAATCCCAGCACTTTGGGAGGCCAAGGCAGGAGGGTCGCCTGAGCACAGGAGATTGAGATCAGACTGGGCAACAGAGCAAGACCTTGTCTCTACAAAAATTCCAAAAAATTAGCCGCATGTGATGGCATGCACCCGTAGCCCCAGCTACTCAGGAGGCTGAGGCAAGAGGATTACTTGATCCCAGGAGGTTGAGGCAGCAGTGAGCCATGATCGTGCCACTGCACTCCAGCCTGGACAGCAGGGTGAGACTCTAACTCAAAAGGAAAAAGAGTGGCAACCCCTTCGGGTCCCTTCCCACTGTGGGAGCTTTTCTGTCCTCTCAATAAATCCTGCTTTCTTAAAAAAAAAAAAAAGAAGAAGAAGAAGAAAAAGAAAAGAGAGAGAGAGAAGAGTACTGTAGCAGTGTACTAGGTAGCCTCCCAAGAGGTATCATTGAGGGAAAAAGCAAATGGCAGAAGCGTGTAAGATGACATAATCATATTTTTGTGAAATATGTGTTGACAAAAACCTACATATAGCCAGGCGTGGTGGTTCACACCTATAATCCAGCACTTTGGGAGGGCAAGACGGGAGGATTGCTTGAGCCCAGAGGTTCAAGACCAGCCTGGACACCATAGCAAGAACTTGTCTCTACAAAAATAAAAAAAATGAGCTACATGTGGTGGCACGCACCTGTAGTCCCCACTACTCAGGAGGCTGAGGTGGACCCCAACTAAAAAAAAGAAAAAGAAACCCCAAACCTGTATGTGTTTTTCATCCTATCTGCACGTGATTATATGAATTTGAGAAGAGGCGGAGGAGCCAAGGAAAAGCATAAACAAGAAGGGTCTGTTTCTGCATTGCTCATGTCTGTGGATACTAGCATTCCTCTTAATTCAAAAAAGAAAGAAAAATGCCTTGAGCCTGATGCCTGCCCAGCTCCGTGCCAGGCTGCTCCTGCCAGGCGCTTGGGGTATGGTGACCGCCGTGGTCTCATTCTCACATCCTGCTGGAAATAAAAAACCAGTCACCGGCAACTTATTATTTCCAAGAGGGTGGCAGAGAGTGTCACAATGGAGGGTGGGGTTTTCCTTTGCTTGTTTTTACCTGAGCCCCCAAGGCCCTCGCCCAGGCCTCCCCCGCCCTGGGCGCCTTCACCTTGTGGGTGGCCCGGACCGCCTGTGCCTGTCTCCCCGGGCACCGCCTCCGCCAACCTCCCGGCTCCTCCTTCCTGCTGCCCCCAAGACAAACACTCTGGATTTTGAAGCTTTTGCTGCTTCGCAGCTGCTGATTTACTGCTAATCACCATGGAAACAGACATGGAAAATATAAACAGCATAACACAATGGAGGAAACCACACCATCCAGGGCCTCACAGGTGTCTGGGGTTGTTCCCTGGGCCTCCCTCCTGACTCCTTTGTAAGAGATGGCTAGTGAAGCCGTCATGTCACCAGGTGCCACCTTGCCCTCCCATCTCTCTCCCCGCTCTGTCTCTCGCCCCCCCTTT
>NW_007030408.1:6800-8104 GCF_000164805.1 Carlito syrichta | reverse complement strand
CCCCTCCCTCCACCCCTCTCTCCGTTTCTCTCTCCCTCCCTCTCCCTCCCTCCTTGGGTGGCCACTATTCATCCAGGGGGACCTGCCCTGGGTTTCCCTCAGCCGCACCTTGGGCAAGGGTCCCTTCTCCTCCCAGGAGTTCTGTTTTCCCAGGCCGCCATGAGATTGGGCTTTCATCTCTGGATAACGCGCTAACAGATAGGCCAGACAGGTAATCTGTGTGTCTCCCAGTCAAGGATTAGCTAAAGCCCAGTAAATCCCAGTGGGCCCCAGCAGCCTTTGTCTTCAGGAAGCCCCAGCCTCATGCATCCTGCACCCAGGGACACGCCTCAGGCCACGACGGTCCGCCATCCCCCCTGACGCCCCACCTCCCCCCACAGTCTGCTTGCCACCACCAACTGGCCACCTTTGGTCCGGCTTTGCGTCCCACGGGTTACCTCCACCCCAGACGGTCAGGAAGCTCCATGAGCATCTTCCACGGGGAGAGGCTGGATTTTGCGGTGTCGTCGCCTCCCGGTGAAAGCCAGCTTGACGAAACTGCCTGTGCCCCACCGCTTTAATTGCATCCACGTTTTCCATCTTTCCAGCTTGCCAGGACATTTACACAAAGTTCCAAATCACACAAGAAAAGAGCCAGAGGGTCTGTTTACACGGAGAAGAGCTAGGAGTTATTAGAGGCTCTGAGGTCATGTCGGTTCCAGGGCTCAAGGCAAGCCGGAAAAGAGAAAAACAGTTTGAATCTTAATCACCAGATGGATGTCAGACGGAGCCCAGCTGGACAAGGGGACAGAGGTCAGAGGTGGCAGCAAAAGGGCACAGAGGAATCGGAGATGTGGCTGCAGCCTGGGCAGCAGTGTCTCAGCAGCTTAAGCTGGAGGGAGACCACACACAACCACACGATGACGCGCAGCCTTCCCAGCAAGACTTGCTGCCCGCTGCCCTCACGGCATGCTTTATTTTGTCTCTACTCTTCATTTTTTCCCCAAAAGTAACTCATAACTCATGCTCATTGTAAAAATGTCAAAAGTCACAGACACATATAGGTAGAAATTAAAAGTGTGCAGGGTGCAGTGGCGTGCGCCTACAGTCTCAGCTACTGGGAAGGATCGCCTGAGCCCAGGAGAAGGAGGCTGCAGTGGGCAAGGATGGCATCACTGCACTCCAGCCTGGGCAACAGAGCCAGACCCCATATCTAAAAAAGGAAAGAAAGGTAAAATTCTCTCTCTCAGAGACATAACCACTCTTTTTTTTTTTTTTTTTTTGAGTTGGAGTCTCACTCTGTCGCCCAGACTGGAATGCAGGGG
>NW_007030408.1:0-6780 GCF_000164805.1 Carlito syrichta | reverse complement strand
GGCCGCTCCCGGCCACCGCAGCCTCGCCCTGCTGGGCTCCGGCGATCCTTCCGCCTCAGCCTTCCGAGCAGCCGGAATTACAGGCGTGTGCTACCACGCCCGACTGATTTGTTTTTGATTTATTGTAGAGATGAGGTCTCGCTGCCCAGGCGGGTCTCGAACCCGCAGGCTCAGGCCATCCACTCACCTCAGCCTCCCAAAGGTGCGGGATTACAGGCTGAGCCACCGAGCCCGGCTACCACTTTTTTTTTTTTAACCGGAGTGTCACTGTTTCACACAGGCTGGAGTGCCGTGGCATGCTTATGACCACCACAGCCTCGACCTGCTGAGCTCAGGTCATCTTTCCACCTCAGCCTTCCAAGTAGCTGTAACTGCAGGTGCGTGCCAACATGCCTAATTTTTTGATTTATTGTAGAGATGAGGTCTCGCCAAGTTACTCAGGCTGGTCTCGAACCCCTGGACTTAGGCAATTCTCCCACCTCCGCCTCCCAAAGTGTTGGGATTACAGGTGTGAGTCATCATGCCCAGCTCATAAGCACTTTTTTTCCCACCCCCCTCCCCTCCAGAACCACTTTTAAGTTGAAGTGTATTTACCTAGATTGCTTTCTCGTGTATACGAGCATTTATTATACATGCAAATATATGTAAACTTTCACAAAATTGGCATCATAAAATCATGGCCAGTCTTTGAACTCAAGCAACTCTAAGCCCAGAAATGGTTACTGTGTCCCCTGAACCTGCACAAGCGTAATTCAAAGTAAAAATACTAAACAATGAAACAAGCAAAAAGTCAAAGCTTTCATTTTTTAAACATTTATTTCAGTGTTGTTTTTTTTTGTTTTTTTTTTTTTTTGAGTTGGAGTCTCACTCTGTCACCCAGACTGGAGTGCAGTGGCTGCTCCCAGCCACCGCAGCCTCGACCTGCCAGGCTCCAGCAATCCAAGTAGCTGGAACTACAGGCGCGCGCCTGTAGAGATGAGGTCTGGCCAAGTTGCCCCGGGTGGGCCTCGAACCTGCGGGTTCGGGCAATCCATTCGCTTCGGCCTCCCCAAATGCTGGGATTACAGGCTGAACCACCGAGCCCGGCCTATTTCAGTGCTTTTTGAAAATATATCATCTTTCTAAAAGTTGTGGGACTTGGGTTTGGTTTTTGCTTTTTGCTTTCTTGGTGCCCCAAGCATGTGCCTGGTTCACAAATGGGGTGACACAGTCACTCAGACAATACACATCACACATCGTCTCTCAGTTTGCCTTTCTTCTTCACATGAGATATATGTTGGGCCTCTGTCCCTGCCGGGATCCGAATATGACTGTGACTGGCAGGGAGGGATCCTCTCCAGAGCAAAATGGGGTCTCCCAAAGGCTGGTTGGTGCCTGTGGCTGAGAGCTAGGGTCCTGGAGGAATTGTCACGGCTTGAGGAAGTTAGGGTTACAACCGCCCGCTAGGAGGGTCTCGGGTGCAGAACTGAGCCCACAAGCCGCTGACCTGCCTTCCAACCTTGAAGAAACAAGGCAAAGTAGGAATCAATGCATGTATTCACAGGTGGCTCCACTCTGCCGCAGGGACTCTTCTCGTCGTAATTAGGGGTACAAGTGGAAATCAGGAGAAAGTACTTAGTACAAGTTTCCCCTTTGTGCTATCTCTGCTAGAGAGTTTTTAGAATTGGACTGTGTCTTAAATTGGTTATTTAACCTAGTACTTTGCTTTAGCTAAGTACTTTGGTCTCTGATTTCTTTTTTTTTTGAGTTGGAGTCTCACTCTGTCGCCCAGACTGGAGTGCATTGGCTGCTCCCGGCCACTGCAGCCTCGACCTGCTGGGCTCCGGCGATCCTTCCGCCTCAGCCTTCCAAGGAGCCAGAATTACAGGCATGTGCTACCACGCCCGGCTGATTTTTTTATTTATTGTAGAGATGAGGTCTCGCTGCCCAGGCGGGTCTCAAACCCACGGGCTCAGGCAATCCATTCACCTCAGCCTCCCAAAGGCGCGGGATTACAGGCTGAGCCACCGAGCCCGGCGAAGGTCTCTGATTTCTAAGTTTGTTTGTTTTTTTTTGAGTCAGAGTCTCGCTCTGTTACCCAGGTTGGAGCGCAGGGGCACGCTCGTGGTCACTGCAGCCTCGACCTGCTGAGCTTAGGTGATCCTTTCACCTCAGCTTTCCAAGTAGCTGGAAATACAGGCATGCACTACCACACTCGGCTAATTTTATATATATTTTATATATATATTTATATTTTTATATATATATATATATATTGTAGAGATGAGGTTTCACCAAGTTGCCCAGGCTGGTCTCAAGCCCATGGGCTTTGGCAATCCTCTCACCTTGGCCTCCCAAAGTGCTGGGATTACAGACTTGAGCCACCATGCCTGGCCTGATTTCTAAGATTATTGTAGACAGAGAATGTCATTTGTATTCAATCTGTTTATTGACATCTGTGAATCCTGCTATGGTTTAAAACGTGGCCATTCTTTGTAAATATTGTAAATATATATGCATGAAAAGAATGTTGTTTATTATTGTTATTATTAGTTGTATTAATTCTGCCATTCTGTCTACCATCCTGGGTGGAGGAAAAAAATCAGAAGACTAAACTCCATATTCCTATCTGAAATTAGCATTGAGAGACAAGCTTTCTTTCGTTGTTGTTTGTTTTTTTTTGAGTCAGGGTGTCACTCTGTCACCCAGGCTGGAGTGCAGTGGCATGATCACGGCTCACCAAAGCCTGGATTCTCAGTGCTCAGGCGACCCTTCTGCTTCAACCTCCTGAGTAGCTAGGATTGCAGGTGTATGCCACCATGCCCAGCTTATTTTTTTTAATTATTCTTTTTGGTAGAGGCAAGGTCTCACTATGTTGCTCAGGCTGGTCTCGAACTCCTGGGCTGAAGGAATCCTCCCATCTCGGTCTGGGAGACAAGCTTTTAACTATTATAAATCTTGGAATTTACAGGGCTGAAACCCTCCTAAGCCTTTTACCAAAAAAAGATTTTTTTGTTTGTTTCTTTTTTATTTTTATTTTTTGAGTTGGAGTCTCACTCTGTCGCCCAGACTGGAGTGCAGTGGCCGCTCCCTGCCACCGCAGCCTCGACCTGCTGGGCTCCGGCAATCCTTCCGCCTCAGCCTTCTGAGTAGCTGGAACCACAGGCGCGCACCACCTCGCCCAGCTAGTTTTTTTGATTTATTGTAGAGATGAGCTCTTGCCAAGTTGCCCAGGTGGGTCTCGAACCCACGGGCTCAGGCAATTCACTCACCTCGGCCTCCCAAAGCGCGGGATTACAGGCTGAGTTACCGAGCCCGGCTGTTTTTTTTTTTTTCTTTTTAATAGAGACGAGGTCTATGTTGCCCAGACTGGTCTTTAACTCCTAGGATCCAACAATCCTCCCGCCTCAGCCTCCCCAAGTGCTGGGATTACAGGCACGAGCCACTTTGCCAGGCCAAAAAAAGAATTTTTAAAAATTATAGTTTTTTAAACTTTCAAACAGAATAATGAGTATAAAGTTGTACCTCCCTTAATAAAGTCCCAGTCCTGGAGGGCTGAGTGGGGGAGGCACTGTCAGCAGTTTTGTGTATTTCCCTTCAGACCCTGTCTATGTACCCACAAGTGTATGTCAGAAAACACTGCACATCTATCCTTAAGGAGCACACCCAGATGGATGTTCACAACACCCCTGCTGTCACGCGCTTTGCTTTTCTCACTTAACGCATCTATCAGGCATCTTCTCCTAACAGTAAAAGAGGGGATAGTCAGAAACTGGTTAGGTAGACAGAGAGGGAGGGTCTTGAGGAGACTTAACAGCTGTGGGAACGCCCCCTGCACCATCCCCACGATACGGTTGTTGGCTTAAAATGTGGTTAAGAGCATCCTGTCAACCCAGGATATGCTGCTAAAAGGGACTTTTTGCTGCTTAAACGCAGGCGCAATAGCTTAACTAAATGTCCTAACTTGACCTTGGCTTATTAAAATATCATTAACACAGCATTAGCATTGAGGTTTTACCTCTCCCTGCCCCCCGTGGGGTTTTCTGTGGAACTTATGGGTAATATTCAAGATGGAGTAACTTTGGTCAAGGACCTGAGTACACAATAAGAATTGGGTACCATTGCTTTGTTCTCCTTGCTTTAAAATAAGCTGAAGAGCCAGGCTTGGTGGCTCAGCTGTAATCCCACGCTTTGGGAGGCCGAGGCAAGTGGATTGCCTGAGCCCGCGGGTTCGAGACCCGCCTGGGCAACTTGGCGAAACCTCATCTCTACAAGAAATGTTAAAAATTAGCCAGGTGTGGTAGTGAGCACCTATGGTTCCAGCTACTTGGAAGGCTGAGGCGGAAGGATTGTCGGAGCCCAGCAGGTCAAGGCTGCAGTGGCCAGAAGTGGCCACTGCACTCCAATCTGGGTGACTCAAAAAAAAAAAAAAAGATAAGCTGAAGATAACTGCCAGAGTTTTTGATGGATGTGTGATAACTAGTGTTATTGATTTGTTATAATACCATAAAAATTAAGCAAAGCAAAAGGGAAAAAACATAAAAGAATTGGGTCTCAGGAAGTAAGGGACAGATGAGATGTAAACGAGAGGAACACCCCATTTCGGGCCCCCTCTCTTCTCTGGAGAGCTTTGTTGCTTAATGAACTCCTTCTTTCACTCAGCCTTTCAGTGTCCGCATTCCTTAATCTTCTTGGCTGTGGGACAAGAACCTGAGATTGCTGGTTTAAGCTGACAGTGGAGTTCAAAACTCCTGCAACTACAGCACGTGAATACACTCGGTTTCTTGATGGCTGTATGGTGTTCCCTGGTAAAGCTGTTCCGTAATGTATTTGACAATCCCCTTGTGATGGACACCTGGGTTGTTTCCAGCTTGACTGTTACAGACAAGGCTGCTATGGGCAACCTTCGTTCACACGTGAACTTGGCTGCTGCCCGGTCCTGCCTTTTCTCAGGACTACTTGCTGCCTCCCTTGGTGGACCTCACCCGAAGCTCTCCTCTGCCGGGTGCAGTGGCTCGCGTCTGTCATCCTAGCACTTTGGGAGGTGGAGGCAAGTGGATTGCCTGAACCCACAGGTTCGAAACCAGCCTGGGCAATTTGGCGAGATTGTATCTCTACAATAAATCAAAAAATTAGCCGGGTGTGGTGGCACACGCCTGTGGTTCCGGCTACTTGGAAGGCTGAGAAGGAGCGCCTGAGCCCAGCAGGTCGGCACTGGGGTGGCCATGAGCGTGCCACTGCGCTCCAGCCTGGGCAACAGACTGAGACTCCAACCCAAAAAAAAACAAAACTAAAAAACAAAACAACAGAGCTCTCAAGCCAGGCTCGGTGGCTCAGCCTGTCATCCCGCACCTTTGGGAGGCTGAGGTGAGTGGCTTGCCTGAGCCCGCGGGTTCGAGACCCGCCTGGGCAGCGAGACCTCATCTCTACAATAAATCAAAAAAATTAGCCAGGCGTTGTAGCACGCGTCTGTCGTTCCAGCTACTTGGAAGGCTGAGGCGGAAGGATCACCGTAGCCCAGTAGGTCGAGGCTACGGTGGCCAGGAGCGGCCACTGCACTCCAGTCTGGGTGACAGAGTGAGACTCCAACTCAAAAACAACAACAACAGCAACAACAACAAAAGCTCTCTCCTTCCTTCCTTGCTGCAGACCCCAGTACTCCCCATCTTCCTCTCCTGGGAGGCAGTTGCCTATCCTGCAGGGTCCTTTGCCTGTGAGCCCAGCTCCAAAGCGTCCTGTAAACGACAGGCCCGCACAAGCCTTTTTGGTTTTGAGTCTTCCGCCATCACCCCAAGAGGCGAACAGGGAGGAGCAACAGCAAGAAGCCGGAGCCAGACAAGCTGCCAACGTTTCTACTCGAGTTGCCACGGTCCTGGTCCTGTTTACCCTCTGAAAGAGGGCACGGAGCGCCAGTCTCCAAAGCTCCCCTGCCCCACTTCTGATGCCATGCCGATTCTCCTTCCCAGGACACACGAGGGGAACCCAAAGAAACCAGAGTTTGTCTATCAAAAACGGCATATTTATTCTTACATGCTGAAACTTCAGCCACCTTCCAAGTCCTCTCTGTTGGACGCAGTACACCTCTCGAGACGCTTTTCCGCTGCTCAGATGGTTTTTGAACGGGTCCGTGTGGATGCTTTGAGTGCTTCTGCCATTTTCTGTTTCACCTCTTCCACGTCGGCAATGCGTTTCCCTTAGAGGACTTTTTCCAGTCAGGGAACGACAAGAAAAAGTCACTCGGGAACAATCAGGGGAAGAGGGAGCGTGGGGCGTGAGGATCATGCTGGTTTTGGTCAAAAACTGCTGAACACTCAGCACAGCATGGGCAGGTACCTTGTCGTCATGGTGGAAGAATCAGTCGCGTGTTTGCCACAACTTGTGACGCAGTCTTCTCAAAACCTCCAGATAAAAACTTTGTGGGGTTTCTTGTTGTTTTGTTTTGTTGTGTTTTGAGTCGGAGTTTCACTCTGTCACTCAGGCTGGAGTGCGGTGGCATGCTCCTGGCCGCCACAGCCTCGACCTGCTGGGCTCAGGTGATCCTTCCGTCTGAGCCTTCCAAGCAGCAGGAACCATAGGCATGTACCACCTACATGTACCATGTTACTCAGGTTGGTCTCGAACCCCTGAGTTCAGGCAATCCTCTCGCCTCTGCCTCCCACAGTGCTGGGATTACACTTGTGAGCCACCACGCCTGGCCAGATAAAAACTTTGGATGAGCCGGGCTCAGTGGCTCAGTCTGTAATCCTGCACCTTGGGAGACTGAGGTGAGTGGATTGCCTGAGCCCGCGGGTTCGAGACCCA
>NW_007030407.1:10532-11282 GCF_000164805.1 Carlito syrichta | reverse complement strand
AGAGAGAGAAAGTAAGAAAGAAAGAAATCCATTATCATGCAAACCTTCTGCCCTCAGTCCTTTCTCCCCTCACATGTGAAGGTCCCCAAGCTCGGCACCTTTCAACACCAACCACCCCCAAATGGCTGCCCTCACTTTGGTGCGGATGTTCCCAAGGTTCCCTGGATGGGTTCCTGGCTGCTGTCCTCTCTGAGCTGTGAAATGTGCCTCAGTCAGGCTAACATTCTGACTCAGCAACGAGAACCTTCCTCCAAGAAAGGCCGGGGACACATTTCTCACCAGAGGACGTTTGTTCCCCCCAATCCCATTTTTCCTGACTCTGAAGCCAGTCGCCTTGTGAACACACCACGTGCATTTTAGAATCTTTGTGCATTTCTCATGTTTTTGGAGATAGGGTCTGGCTCTGTGGTCCAGGCTGGGGTCAAAAGACTCGACCGTTGTTCACTGCCAGCCTCAAACTTGTGGGCTCTGGCAATCCACCTCCCTCAGCAGCCAGAGTGGCCAGAACTACAGGCACTTCTCCCTAGACCCTCTGTTTGGATAGATGCAGAAACAGGGTCTCCCTGTGTTGCCTGGGCTGGCCTTGGGCTCCTGGGCTCCAACCATAATCTCTCCTCAGCATCTCAGAGAGCTGGGATTCCAAATGTGGGACACCACACCAGATCTTCTGGTTCATTTTTTTTTTGTTTTTTTTTTCATTTTTTTGAGTTGGAGTCTCACTCTGTCTCCCAGACTGGAGTGCAGTGGCTG
>NW_007030407.1:0-10283 GCF_000164805.1 Carlito syrichta | reverse complement strand
GCACCTCGACGAGACTCGTCTCTACCCTCCATCCCAAATGAGCCAGGTATGGTGGTGCACGCCTCTCATTCTGGCTGCTTGGACAGACGAGAAAAGTCTCACGGAAGCCCGACAGGCCAAGGCTGTGGTGGCCGTATGTGAGCGACTGCCCTTCATCCTGGGCAATGGAGTGAGAACCCAACTCAAAGAAAAAAACAAAAAAGGGAAAAAAAAGAGCATCCGTTTGCGTATGGAGTTGGTCAACAGACAGAGATCATTTGGGAAGGAGGCCCCAGTCTTGGGCCTAGAGTTCCCGAAAGATGGTTTATCAACAGACAATTGGACTGTGGCTTTGGGATACTGAAGTGGGGAACCACTGGAGCCTGGAAGTTCGAGACCAGCCTGGGCCACTTAGTGAGTTTTCATCACTCCCCAGAATGCAAACACTGGATTTGGGTGTGGTGGCGCCTGTGGTCCCAGCTACAAAGGTTTCAGTGTCCTCCATCCCAGGGACAACCACATCCCCACCTACAGAATGATCAAGTCCATGTCAGGAACTGTGGCTCATGGCCCTCAGTCCCATGCCCTGGGAGGCTGAGGTGGGAGGCTGCTTGAGCCCAGGGGTTGGAGACCAGCCTGGTGATGTGGCCAGACCTTGGCTCAGCATGACATCCCCAAAATCGAATCAGGCATGGTGGTCCCCGGAGTCCCAGTTGCTCAGGGGCTTAAGTGGGAGGACCTCCTGAGTTCCACAGGTTGAGGACCCAGGATCCATGATCATGCCACCATGCCCCAGCCAGACAGATGGAGATTCTGGTCACAAAAATGACGCTTCCCACTTGCAAAACGACAGGTACACAAGGCTCCCCATGAAATGTCCACTTTGGCAGGGGACAATGGAGTGATTGGGAGAGGAAGGGCCCTGTCACCACCCAAAGGTGACAGACCGGCCACCGGGACCTGGGCTGGCCATGGCATTTCTGGACTGCATTGATGGCTCTGTGCCTGACGGCCACCCTAACTCGGGGCCGTCTGTTCTGTGAGCTCCCATGTGACTTTGTCATGCGGAATGAGTGTGGAGGGTGGAGGCAGGCCTTCTGGGACGTGTGGCCAAAGGCATGGGACGGACTTGCCTGGTGGTCACCTTTGAAATCTCCCACAAACGACAGGGGGAATAGAGTCTTTTTCTCTCCCATCCCTGAGGGTGACACCTCATACTGGATGTCAGGGTGGTAGTAGTGGTGGTGGTGGTGGTGATAATTATTATTTAAAATCGGAATACCACTCTGTCGCCCATGCCTTAGCACAGGGGAATGCTCACAGGCACTATGAACTCCACCTACTGGTCTCAGGTGATCATCCCACCTCGGCTCCCCAAGTGACTGGTATCATACTGAGTCGGAGTCACACTTTACCACCCAGGCTGGAGTGCAGGGGACCACTCTCAACCACTGCAACCTCCACCAGCTGGGCTCCAGCAATCCTCCCACCACAGCCTCCCAAGTGGCTGGAACAACAGGCGTGTTTCACCACACTTGGCTCATTTTTTTGATTCTTGTAGAGATGAGGTCTCACCAAGGTGCCCAGGCTGGTCTCAAACTCGAGGGCTCAAGCCATCCTCTCGTCTCAGCCTCCCAAAGTGCTGGGGTGACAGGTGTGAGCCCCAGCATCCAGCCTCCACAACCCTCTTGGGGCCCCACTGTGAGGTCCGCTCCCTTCAGGTGACCTGGGGCCCTGGAGAGGACAGTCACCTGCCGAACCCATCTCTGGGGAGCACCTGGCACAGGGGTGTGTCTCTGCTCGGGCACAGACCCCTCTGCCAACCTCAATGACACAGTTGGACCTACTCGCTCCTACCAGGGTCCTCCTCAGGGAAAAGGAGAGCATGACTCTCAAACCATTGGAGGCCCTGGCCTGGCGACTTGCACCTGTCTTCTCAGCACTCGAGGAGGCTGAGATGGGAAGATGGCCAGACCCTGGGAGCTGAGACCAGGCTGGACACCATAGCAAGCTCCCACCTCGACCCCGAGCAAAACCCAAAATTACGTGGGTGAGGGCAGGGATCGGCAGAAAGATTGTCTCAGCCCCAGAGTTCAACACCAAGCAGGAAGACCAGGATGTCAATCAAATGGATAGTCTGTGATAGCAGCAGTTTGGGAGGCCAAGGTAGAGAGGAAGGACTGAGTTGGGCAGTTTGAGAGCAGAAAGGGCTACCAAGTAAGCAAACAAGAGAGAGAGAGAAAAAGAAAGAAAGAAAGAAAGAAAGAAAGAAAGAAAGAAAATCTAAATCAACAAAGAAGTCCATTCTCCTGCATTTCTTCTGCCCTCAGTCCTCCCCCCCCACCCCCACATACAAAAGTCCTCCTAGCTCAGAACCTTCCAGTCCCAACCCCCTCAATGGCTGCCCCCACTGCATTGCTTGGTTCCCGAGGCTCTCTGGCCAGGTTCCTGCTGGACTTCCTCTCTGAGTTGAGAAATGTGCCCCAGGCAGGCCAACCATCCAACTCGTTAATAAGGAACTTCTGCCAAAAAAGGCCAGGAACACATCCCTCACCTGGAGACATTTGTTTCCCCCAATCCCATTTTTCCTTGCTCTAAAGTCAGTCTCCCTGTGAACACATCATGCACACTTGAGAATCTGTGTATGATTCTGATGGCTTGGGAGAAAGGGTCTGGCTCTTTGGCCCAGACTGGGGACCCAGGACATGACCGTCATTCACCACCAAGCTCGAAATGGTGGCCTTCTCATCTTCCAGAGTGACCCAGAAGCCCTATACCTCTAACCCAGACTCCCTGTTTGGATGGGTGCGGAGACGGGGTCTCCATGTGTGGCACAGTTTGGCCTTGGGCTCCTGGGCTCCAGCCATTGTCCCGCCTTGGCCTACCAGAGCAATGGGACTTCAGCCATGGGCCACCACTCCAGTCCTTGGATGAGGGTAGGGCTCAGTGGGAGGATCACCTCCAGCCCAGAGTTCAAGACCACACAGGAACACTATCATGTCGACAAAATTGAAAGCTGTGATCACAGAAATTTGGGAGGTGCAGGCCGAGAAGATGGACTGAGTTGGGTGGTTTGAACGCAGCTTGGGAAATCTAGCGAGCAAAGACAGGAAGGAAGGAAGGAAGGAAGGAAGGAAGGAAGGAAGGAAGGAAGGAAGGAAGGAAGGAGATAGTAAAAGAAAGAAAGAGGGAAATCCATTCTCTTGCAAAACTTCTGCCCTCAGTAATTCCTCCCAATCACCTCTAAATGTGAGGGTCCCCCAAGCTTGGCACCTTCCAGCCCCAACCCCCACCAATGACTGCCCCATTTTGGTGCAGGAGTTCTCAAGGTTCCCTGTCCAGGTTTCTGCTGGTTTTCCTCTTCAAGGTGAGAAATGTGACCCAGGCAGGCTGACCCTCTGACTAGGCAATGAGGACCTTCCACCAAGAAAGGCCAGGGACAAATCCCTCATCCAGGAACATTTCTTTCTACCCAATCTCATTTTTCTTGGCTCTAAACCAGTCGCCCTGTGAACACACTATGCGCAGTTGAGAATCTGTGTACGATTCTGATGTTTTTGAAGACAGGATCTGGCTCTGTGGCCCAGGCTGGGGCCCAGGGACATGACCGATGTTCACTGCCAGCCTCGATTTCATGAGCTCCGGCGATACCCCCATCTCACTTCCGGAGTGGCTGGAATGATGGGCACCTCGACCCTAGACCCCTGTTTGGATGGGTACTGAGATGGGTTTACCTGTATGGCCTGGGCTGGCATTGAGCTCTTGGTCTCCAGCCATCCTCTCGCCTCTGCCCCCCAGAGTACTGGGATTCCAGGCAGGTGATGCCACACAAGGCCTTCTGGTTTGGTTTCAGTGATGGATCATGACCGAGTTCAGGGGCTCAGCTTCATCATCCCAGTGCTCTGGGAGGCTGATCCCAGTGGCCAGCCCCAGCCCCCAGGCCAAGACCTGCCTTGGCAACTCAGTGAGACCTCATCTCTAACCTCCATCAAAAATGATCTGGGCATGGTGTCACACGCCTGTTGTTCCTCCTTCTCAGATGACTGGGTGGGAAATTCTCACCAGAGACTGGAGTGCCAGGGCTGTGGTGGCCGGGATCTAGCCACTGCCTTCCAGCATGGATGATGGAGTGACAATTCGTCTCCCAAAAAATATGAAAGGAAAGAAAAGTAGATCATTCATTTGTATATCGAGTTGAGACCATCATGAACAGACAGAGATCATTGGGGAAGGAGACCACAGTCTTGGGCATAGAGTTCCCAAAATACTGGGAATTGGCAAACAATCATGCTGTGACTTTGGGAGATTGAGGCAGGTAACTGCTGGAGCCCGGGAGTTTGAGACTAGCCTGGGTCACATACCGAGATCTCGCCACTCTCCAGAATGCAAACACTTGTTCACACGTGGTGGAGACCACAGTCACAGCTACACGAGATGCGGTGGCCTCCGCCCCGGGTGTGTCTTTGTGTCACCCCCACCAACAGCATGTGCAAGTCCAGTGCAGGCACTATGGCTCATGGCCGCCAGACCAGTGCCCTGGGAGTCTGAGGTGGGAGGCTGCATGAGTCCCAGGGTCAGAGACCAGCCAGGGAGACGTGGTCAGAACTCATCTCAGCATGAGGTCCCCAAAATCGAGACAGGCATGGTGGACCCTGAGACCCAGTTCTCAGAGGCCAAGGCTAGAGGACCGCCTAAGCCCCTCAGGTAGAGGTCCCAGGAGTCATGACAGCTACACGACAGCCCCATTGATGGAGACTTTGGCGACAAAATGTTTCCTCCCACCTGCATCACAATGGGCATCCATGGCTCCCCAGGGAAACATCGATATGGGCAGTGGACGATGAAGTGATCTGGAGAGGAAGGGCCCCTCCCCCTGCCCAAAGATGGCAGACCAGGCGACTGTAACCTGTCCTGGCTGCAGCATTGCCGGACAGCCATGATCGCTCTGTGCTTGATGGCTGCCCTAGCTCATAGCCATCTGTTCTGTGAGTTGAAATGCATCTTTGCATGGGGCATGAGTGTGGAGGGTGGAGGCAGGCCTAGTAGGGCGTGTGGCCGAAGGCACGGGATGGACATGCCTGGTGGCCACATTTAAAACCTCCCACGAATGACAGGCCGAAAAGTGAGTTTTCCTGTCCCATCCCTGAGGATGACACCTCAGGCTGGGTGTCAGGGGTGGTGGTGATAGTGGTGGTGGTGATTATTATTATTTGGAGTTGAAATCCCACTCTGTCACCCAGGCTGGAGCACAGGGACATGCTCACGACCACCGGAAACTCCACCTGCTGGGCTCAGACAATTCTTCCACCTCAGTCCCTCAAGTGGCTGGAACCACACACCTGTGTCACCACTCCAGGCCAATACTTTGATTTATTTTTGATACTGAGACAAGGTCTCACCCAGTGTCCCAGGCTCAGGTCATCCAATTAGCTGGGTCTACATAGGGCCAGGTTGCCGGTTGAGTCCCTGAGCCCAGCCTGTGATTGTGGTGGTGGTGGTGGTTGGTATTAGTATTCTGAGTTGAGGTACCCCTCTATCGCCAAGGCCAGAGCACAGAGCTTGCTCTTAGCCACTGTGGCCTTGCCTGGCTGGGCTCTGGTGATCCTCCCTCCATGGTCTCAGTAATGGCCAGAACGACAGACATATGCCACCATGCTTGGCTCATTTTGTTGGTTTCTTGTAGAGATGTCTCATCAAATTGCCCAAGCTGGTCTCAATCCCATGGGACTGAGGCCATCCTCTCAACTCGGCCTCCCAAAGCACCGGGATGACTGGGATGACCGGCTGTGCCTGGCCTTCCACCCCTCAAAAGGCCCCATAGTGAGGCCTGCTACATTCACACAGCCCAGGAACCCAGAGAGGGCAGCCTGAGTGCCTGCTGAGCCCACACCAGAGTAGTGCCTGGTGCAGGGGTGTGTCACCGCTGGGGCACCCACCCCTCCACCTGCCTCATTCCCCAAGGTGGACACACTCATTCCTCCCAGGGGCTGCCTCGGGGAAAGGGAGGGCGTGACTCTCAAACCATAAGGGGGGGTTGGGCGACTTATGTCTTTCTGTCTGCTGAGTCAGAAAGATGGCCAGAGCCCTGTAGCTGAGACCAGCCTGGACAACATAGCAAGGCCCCACCTCGACCTCAAGCAAAACCCAGAAAACATATAGTGATGGCAGGCCTCGACAGGAGGATCGCCTCAGGTCCAGTGTTCAAGAACAGTTAGGAAAACCAGGATGTTGAACAAAAGGAAAACCTGTGATCCCAGCAGTTTGGGAGGTTGAGGTCAATAGGAAGGACCAAGTTGGGCAGTTTGAGAGTATCCAGGGTTATCTAGTGAGGAAATAAAAGTGAGAGAGAGAGGAAAAGAAAGAGGGAAAGAAAGAAAGAAATTCATTCTCCTGCAATTCTTCTGCCCTGAGTTCTTCCCCCCCCCATATGTGTGTCCCCCAAGCTTGGCACCTTAAAGCCTCATACCCAAAATGGCTGCCCCACTTTGGTGTGGGAGTTCCTGAGGCTCCCTTGCTGGGTTTCTGCCGGCTCACCTCTCCAAGGTCAGAAATGTGCCTCAGGCAGACGACCCTTCAACTCGGCAATGAGGACCTTCCAAAATAAAGTCCAGGGATGCTTTGCTCACCCAGGGATGTTTCTTCCCCCCAATCCCCTTTTTTCTGGCTCTAAAGTCAGTCACCCTGTGAACAAACTATGTGCAGTTGAGAATCTGTCTATGAATCTGATGTTTTTGAAGACAGGGTCTGGCTCTGTGGCCCAGGCTGGGGCTCCAAGGCACGACCATCATTCACCACCAGCCTTGAAATCACGGGATCCCGTGATTCTCCCACCTCAGCCCCAAAAGTGGCCAGCATGATGGGCACCTCGACCCCAGACACCCTGTTCAGATGCGTGCAGAAAAAAGATCTTCCTACATTATCCTGGCTGGCCTTCGGTTCGTGGTCTGTAGCCATACTGTTGCCTTGGGCTCCCAGGGTGCTGGGATTCCAGGCATGGGCCACTGCTCCATGCCTTCTAGCTCTTTTTTGACCAAGGATTGAGGTCGGGCTTGGGGGCTCAGCCTACTTATCTCAGCACTTTGGGAGACCGAGGCCAGAGGCCAGCCCAATCTGCAGGCCAAGACCCACCCAGGTACCTCGGCAAGACCTCGTCTCCACCCTCCATCCCAAATGAGCCAGGTGCTGTGGTGCACACCTGTCCTTCTGGATCCTCGGAATGTCAGGAAAAGGCTCACCAGAGCCCAGTGAACCTAGGCGGCAGTGTTCGTGAGTGAGCCACCGCCCTCCAGCCTGGGCAACATAGTGAGATTTTGACACAATGAAAAAAAGGAAAAATGAAATAAAAAAAGAGCATCCATTTATGTGTGTAGTGGGGATCATCATGAACAGAGATCATTTGGGAAGGAGGCCCCAGTCTTTGGCTCAGAGTTCCCAAAAGATGCTGGATCAGCAGACAACTGAGCTGTGCCTTTGAGAGGCCAAGGCGGTGGACTGCTGGAGCCTGGAAGTTCAAGACCAGCTTGTGCCATGTTTCAACACCTCATCGCTCCTGGAACACAAATACTGGAGTAGCGTGTGGTGGCACCCATGGTCCTGGCTGCATGGAATGTAGTGGCCTCCATCCTGGGGCATTTGTGTTGCCCACACTGACAGAATGAGTCAGTCCAGGACGGGCATTGTGGCTTACAGCCGTCAGCCCCACACCCTAGATGACTGAGGCAGGAGGCTGCCTGAGCCCAGAGTTTGGAGAAAAGCCCGGTTGACATGGCCAGACCTCATTTCAGCATTAGATCCCCAAAATCAAGTCAGTCGTGGTGGTCCCCAGAGTCCCAGCTGCTCAAGGTCCAATATGGGAAGATTGCCTGAGCGCCACAGGTTGAGGCCCCTGGAGCCATGTACATGCCCCTGAACCCCAGCCAGTCCAATGGAGACTCTGGCATCAAAAAAGACATCACCCACATGTATAAAGACAGGCGACCACGGCTCCCCATTGAAAGGTCCGCGTGGGTGGGTGAGGATGGAGAGACTGGGAGAGGAAGGGGCCATTCCTCCACCCAAAGGTTGTAAACAGGGTAATTGGAACCTGGGCTGGCTGCAGCGTTGCCTGTCCACCTTGATTGCTCTGTGCCTGATGGCCAACCTAGCACAAGACCTCTATTCCATGAGATTCCACAGGTCTTGCTGTGAAGCTCGAATGATGAGGGTTAGGAAGGCCTTTTGGGACACGTTGTCAAAGGTACAGGCCTTACGTTCCCCGTGGCCACCTTTGAAACTTACAGTGAACGATAGACTGGAAAGTGCCCTTTCCCCTCCTATTCCTGAGGGTGACACCTTGCGCTGGGTGGCAGGGTTGGTGGTGGTAGTGGTGCTGGTGACTATCATTATTTGGAGTCAGAATCCCACTCAATCGCCCAGGCCGGAGTGTAGGGACACACGGCCACCACAAGCTCCACCTGCTGGGCAAAGGCAATCCTCCCATCTCGGCTCCCCAAGTGGCTTGAACCACAGACCTGCGCCACCATGCCTGGCTAATCTTTGGATTTATTTTTGTTGACCAAGACGAGGTCTCACCCCTCTATGTCCCAGGATGATGTCGAACCTGCAGTCACAGGCCATCCACTCACCTGGGCCTATGATGGGCAGGGATGCCATTTTGGGCCCCTGACCCCAGAGTGGGGTTGTTTTGGTGCTGCTGGTTGGTATTATTATTCTGAGTCAGAATCCCGCACTGTCACCAAGGCCAGAGCGCAGGAGCCCGTTCTTGGCCACTGTGACCTCCACCAGCTGTGCCCCAGTGTTACTCCCACCATGTCCTTTAGAGTGGGGGGAATGACAGGCATATGCGCCACCATGTTCAGCTCATTATTTTGGATTCTTGTAGAGATGAGGTCTTGCCAAGGTCCCTGGGCTGGTCCCGAACACGGTGGCTTAGGTCATCCTCTTGTCTTGGTATCAGAGAGCTCTGGGTTGAAAGGTGTGAGCCCCCATGCCTGGGCCCCACACCCCTCTTGGGGTCCCACTGTGAGGCCCACTCCCTTCTGACAACCTAGGTCCCTGGAGAGTGCAGCCGAAGTCTCCCACTGAGCCCGCCCCAGGGGGAGTGCTTGGTGCAGGGGCGTTTCTCCACCAGCAGCCCACCCTACCATCCTACTTGTTCCCCAGGGTCGACCCGCTCAATCTTCCCAAGGACTGCCTTGGGAAATGGAGGGCATGACCCTCAAACCATCTGGGGGGGGACGGCCAGGCAACTCACACCTGTCTCCTCCGAACTCAGGCAGGATGAGACGGGAAGATGGCCAGAGACTGGGAGCTCGAGACAAAGCTGGACAACTTAGCAAGCCCCCACCACAACCCCAAGCAAAGCCCAAAAACCTTAGGTGAGAGCAGGCCTCGGCAGAGGGATTGCCTTCAGCCCAGAGTTCAAGACCAGACAGGAAGACCAAGATGTCGAATAATAGAAAGCCTGTGATCCCAGCACATTGGGAGGCCCTGATCAAGAGGATGGCCCGAGTTGGGCAGTTTGAAAGCAGCCTGGGCAACCTAGTGAGGAAGGAGAAGAAAGAAGGAAAGAAAGAAAGAAAGAAAGAAAGAAAGAAAGAAAGAAAGAAAGGAAGGAAGGAAGGAAGGAAGGAAGGAAGGAAGGAAGGAAGAAAGAAGGGAAGAAAGAAATCAATTTCCTCCAAACTTCTGCCCTCAGTCCTTCCTCCCCTCATGTGAGAGTCCCCCAAGCTCGACACCTTCCAGCCCCAACCCCCCCAAAGTCTTCCTCCATTGTGGTGCAGGAGTTCCTGAGGCTCCCTGGCCTGGTTTCTGCCGACTCTCCTCTCCGAGTTTATAAATGTGCCCCAGGCAGGCTGACCCTCCCACTCGGCAATGAGTACTTCCACCAAGAAATGCCAGGAACACATCCCTCACCCAGGGACATTTCTTCCCCCAATCCCATTTTACCTGACTGTAAAGTCAGTCGCCCTGTGAACACAGCATGCGAAGTTGAGAATCTGTGTATGATTCTGATGTTTTTGGAGACAGGGTCTGACTCTGCGGCCCAGGCTGGGGCCGCGGTACACGACCTACGTTCACCGCCAACCTTGAAATTGCAGACTATGGCAATACTCCAGCCTCAGCCTCTGGTGTGGCCGGGATGACGGGCACCTCGATCACAGACACCCTGTTTGGATGGGTGTGGAGACTGGGTCTCCATGCGTGGTCCAGGCTGACCTTGGGTTCCTGCACTCCAGCCAAACTCCTGTCTCTGCCTCCCAGAGGACTAGGATTCCAGGTGTGGGCCTCAGTGCCAAGCCTTC
>NW_007030406.1:0-1061 GCF_000164805.1 Carlito syrichta | reverse complement strand
ATCTTATTAACCAAAACCATGAATATAAAAGTAAAATTTTGTTTATTTAATGTATCCTGTTTCACCTAAAATATGTTTGATTTGTTCTCTGATGTAATCAATTAATGAATGGATTGAATGCTAGATGCTAGACACATTATATGAAGATTAAAGATACAATAATTGCCTCAACAAGCTAACAGTGGCTTGGGGAAAACAGACAAGAAAACAAAGTTTCAATGCAGGGTTATGATGCTCTTAATCCAGGCATGTGCATAGAAGGTGTGAACATAAATATACTCATGTGACCTGTTAGTGAGACAGGGAGAGAAGGCTAGGAGGCCGGAAGTGACTCCATGCAGAGTTGGGTAAACCAGGTAAGCCGCGTAAATGTAGACAGGGAAGCATGACCCAGAACACACTTCTCATTCTTTGCTGTGAGCCACTTGGTAAAATATCTTCAGGGTGTCGAAAAGTTTCAAATTTAGTATAGAGTTGACCATGACACTTTCACAAAATGTTATGGTAGAACATCTTATTTTCTCCAAAGTAGAACATGGATCATTGTTCTATGATGATGTCAGTGCTTGGGTGGTGCCAGTTTTGGCCCTGGCTTATTTTTCTTGGATTTCAAGTGAATGTATCACTCTTCCTTTTCACATTTTCCCTTTATGCAGTTTGAGTGAGCTTCCTCCAAAATTCTATAAACATTATTAAAAAGTCACTAGCGAATGACTCTTTCTGAATCCTGTAATTTTTCTGATGGAATAGCAACCCCTGAATAAGTAGTAATGTTCTGCATTAGAGGGCTCTGTGCTCTTCCCGAAGCTGCCTTTGGTTCCCTCCTTCCTCTGATGAATAGGACAGGCTGACGTTCCCCTTGCACAGATGCTAGAGGAGGTGAAAGGCCTCTAAGATCAAGATGTTAACTTCTCTGCTCATAGTGGATGAAAGTGCTTACTCGAACTCTCTTTTAAGTATGACAAATAAAAATGCTTTATAATGACAGTGGTTTTTTTTTTTTTTTTTTTTTTTTTTTTTTTTTTTTTGAGTTGGAGTCTCACTCTGTCGCCCACACGGGA
>NW_007030405.1:0-1021 GCF_000164805.1 Carlito syrichta | reverse complement strand
TTTTGATATTGTTTGTTTTCTTTGGTATGCAACTTTCCTCCACTCTTCCATGTCATATTTGACATTATTTAATAGTGTTTTCCTAGGTCCTCAAAGATCTAAAAGTCAGATATAAGTCATGAAATAATTTTGGTCTTCCGGCTCTGTGGCAATATTGAACATATTGCAGATCCAATGAACAGTTATTCCAGGTTTTCAGGATTTTTTAAATTGTCCTTTTACGACCTAGTAAACCACATTATTTTAAAGCTTTATCCTCAACTTCCAGGGAGCCATTGTAATTACAGCCATTTATATCTTCTCTACACATCCTTAAAAAAATATAAAAATCTGCACACACAGATATATAAAAATAATACCACACACATCTCAAAACTTCATCATAACTAGACAACAACGACAAGAAAATACATTTTGAATTACTTATAAATTAATAAAAAAGAAAGAGTAATTTTGAGGAGAAATAATTACTTATCTCCTACTACAAGCCTTCATGGAGAACAAGAGAAAAAATAAATTGCATAGAGGAAAGAGGATTGAGAAAAAATTACACTCAGAAAAATAAACTGCACAATATGGAAAAACAGTTCCAGTAGACCAGAACACTGATGTGAAGGTGTGTAATGTTCTAGAGCACAGTATTAGATAGGCAATGCTTTGTGGGGAGAAGACAATAAAGAGAAAAAGAGAAATTTCTACCTCTGGCAATATAATTTTATTGTAATTTCTGGAATAAACTTAGACTCTCATTGGAAACAGAAAACTGAGCAAAAGTTTGTGAACTAATTGTTTTCAGATAGTTGGCAAATGGCAGCAGAGGACGAGGGACCTCTGAAAGTGGGAAAATTTAAAAAGTGGTCCCTAAGATTAGTCTAACTTTCTAACTGGATGCACATTTTAGATTACAGTGTGGGGAGGAAATCCCAAGCAGAACATTGCAGTCTCACTGAGTCAAGGTAAATTAGATCACAGGTCATGGAGTCAGAGGTTTTAGGGCAGATATCCAGAAAGGAAGAAACTG
>NW_007030404.1:0-1021 GCF_000164805.1 Carlito syrichta | reverse complement strand
TATTTCCCGGGAAACGGAACTTGTTCTCTCCGTGTTTACAGCCAAGGGCCAGGCAGGCCAGTGGGGGAAGGGCCAGCCAGAGGAACCTCAGCATCTGGCCCTGGCACTGCCTCAGATCTGCCGTGCGCCTCTAAGCCAGTCCTTGCCTCTCTCTGAGGCTTCATTCCAAGCCCTTGACAGGGCTGGCCCTCCCTGGGCTTATGCCTGCCCACAAGCCTGGCCAGTCTAAGCTTGTGTCTTCTCTGGGTGTTAAGTCCCCAGTGCCTGACACTTCCCCCATTCAGACTAGTCTTATCTGATGGCAGGACCTGTGACGGCCATCTCTCCTTGTCCTTAGTTAGCCAGGGGCGTGGACAGATGGATGCAGACAGAGAGCAGGCTGGATGGCAGCTGAGACCACCTCCCTGGCCCCAGATCCCTGCATACCCCGGGCCTGTACAGCCCAACAGGTGTGCACAGACAGATGGCAGGCCCTCAGGGCCCCCACGGATGCCAGATGCTATGGCCAATTTGTTGGCAGCAGCTCCCTCGGGGTCATGGGGCATCGGGGCCACTTGGTCCTGATGTGCAGAGCCCGGGAAGAGGCAGGTGCATCTGGCAGTCAGGAAGACTCACTCAAGAATTTCAAACATGACCAGAAGAGCACAGCTTGCAGCTGCTCTTCCAGCCTCACCCCGTGCTCCCTGCCCAGTAACTGTGCTCCACTGGCATGTGGAGCCTTCTCTCCAATAAGCCCAGTGGCCCTCAAACAAGCTGTTCCTTCCCCTGTGAGGCCCTGCCCCACCCCAATGGCAGTCCTATATCCATCACCACCCCCACCTGTCACCATTCCACTGGCTGAGCCCAATATTCACCCTTGATGTCCTCTGTCAAACCCCTGACTCTGAGACCAAGGCTTCCTCAGCCCAGGACCCAGGGGCAGATTGTTTTGGAGCTGGGTTCTGAACACAGAGCCAGCTTCCTGCAGGCCCTTCTGGGCTTGTTCCAGCCTCCTTTATCTGCTTATTCCCGGTCCTATGTT
>NW_007030403.1:0-1023 GCF_000164805.1 Carlito syrichta | reverse complement strand
ACTCACCTCAGCCTCCCAAAGGCGTGGGATTACAGGCTGAGCCACTGAGCCCGGCTCTTGAACACTTTCTAAGGACACTGTCCTCGCCCTCTAAACCGACAGCCTTTGCCGAATAGACAGTCTTCCATAGTCCACTCCCAACACAGGGAGCATAATGGCAGCTGGTCAGTGACCTATGATATGGGATGAAATGATGCAATGGGCCAATAGGAAGAACAGCAGAGAGCATCAGGAGCAAAGGTGCAAGTGAAATGAGGTGCAGAGAGAACAGCAGAGCCACACAGGCCAGAAACAAAGAAACTGAAGGTTACAAGGAGTGGGAACTATATGGAGGCAGAAGTGATGCCATCAAGAAGAGACAAGCGTGGAGGATGAGGAAGCCAACCAACAGTCACAGAGCAGCACAGACCCACAAAGAGTAGCAGAGTCACGGTCATGACAGAAGACCAAGTCAGTGACCGAAGGTCTTGACTTGGGTCCAAGGAGCTAGCTTGAGCTCAAGACCATCCTCCATGTCTGGTTTCATGAGGCTCAGCTCCTAAGCAGCGATGTCCCCTTCTCTGACTGCCTCCTGTCCATCCTCACAACAGACAACACATTTTGCTGAGTGAGCCTGGGTAGGTCTGTGTTCCTTGCAACCAACTGACAACAGCAAACCAGCATGCAGTCACTTGGAACAGCCTGATGGCAGCAGGCAGCTCTTCAGCCTCCACCACTGCAGATGGTATTTGGGGGGGCCTTGATGTGGACAGACAAGGGTTGTAGACTGGTCCCCTAAGGAACTGGCGGATGCTCCACTGTGGCTTTTCCTCCTCCTCCTTTTTTTCCTTGTTCTTTATTCCTTGTCCTCATTCCTTCCTACCTTTCACACTCCTTTGTCTTTCTTCTCCTGTTCTTCCTCCCTGCTCCTTCTTCTTTTTGCTCCCGCTTTTCCTCTTGTTCTTCTTCCTCTTTCTCCTTCCGTCTTCTTCCTCATCAAGCTACTTCCATGCTCTGAGCATTCAGTGTTGGATCAAATCCTTT
>NW_007030402.1:0-1059 GCF_000164805.1 Carlito syrichta | reverse complement strand
TAGATCAAGAACAATAAGTTAGACAGGCATGGGAATTATTAGAAAAATCAGGCACATCTGCAAAACTAAAAACTATTAGCTGAGAGCAAAGAAAGTTGTAGGTAATGTTAAAAACTTCAAAGAGACAATGGCTGGAGCTATTTGATAGCAGCTAGCGGTCCTACTGATCTTAGTAATCCCTGGGAAATCACATCATCATGAAATTGTTTCTTATAATGGTGACCCTGAGTCATCAAGGAAAACTTCAAATCCTGTTCAGTATTCTCTATTCTAAAAAGCAGGAAATGTTTTGGGGCCAGGAGACTACGTAATGCGTTTTACAGACAAGATTTGGTTGTGTGGACATTTTACATATTTACATATTCCCTAAGAACTGAAATCTCACTAATTAATCAGGCGTTTACAATGTCTTGACCAATAAAATGCTCTAAACAGTTTCTCTAATACCTATCAATCATGTGAGCATGTCATTAGAAAAAATAGCAGATTGTCTTTTCCATATATTCCCACAATTCTTTTAAAACACCAACCATGGCCTATTCTGAGGAAAGCATTTTGTGAATTTATATAGATGGAGATGACAGAGAGGAAGGTGACAGCAATAGAAATGGCATGAAGAATGTCACTAATGCTGAGTAGAAACTGCACACAGATTTGGTGGTGGAAGGTAGAGAGGCAGCGCCCTATAGGTGAGTTATGGGGTTGAGAGAAAGTGACCTCTCCATGTCTCCTTATGTCTTTCTTCAATAAAAGTGAAGATTTACAGTGTTTTGTCCCAAAAGTTTTCTAGAACTTTTCTGGTTCTTTCAAATTTCGTAAACGCCTGCACCAGACAATAAATGGGAAAAGTAGAGGTGTTAACAAGTGCTGTTCAGGCCTGAGAGAAGGGTCACACTTCTGTGGGCAGTCCCTAGGACTTTCATATAAGGAAGATGGCACTGGAACAGGAGCTAAACTTGACAAACCTTCCATAGGTGGGTGGAAGAACACTTAACTTTCTCTGGGCCTTACTTTGGGCTGTCTAGATAGATGCTGTGCAAGGGCGTGCCCTGGTGAAAG
>NW_007030401.1:0-1065 GCF_000164805.1 Carlito syrichta | reverse complement strand
AGGGACACAATTAGACAAACAAAAATCCTTGTTTATGGTTTCTCCATGCAGGTATGATCGGGTGGGAGCTGAATATTTAAAAAGACAGTAGAGCCTAAGAATAAATAAAACATTAAGAATTATTTTCTTTCAATAAAAATTACTTGGGCTTTTCTGGACTGCTGAAATTATCTTCCTACTTTATAATCTGATGTGATTGTTTAAAACTTTTGGTGTGCTCCAAAATGATATCTCAAAGGAATACAAATTATACCACTTGGAATTTAGATAGCTCTGGTGAAAATTTAAAGCTATTATAGAAAAATGAGTGATGAATTATCTTCAGGGAAGTCAGAAAGTACCTGAACCAAAAACCTTCAAATATTCAGTGAAAAAATTAGCAAGATTTACTGACAACTTGGGTACAGGGAACGGAGATATGGGAGGGATGAAAGATGTCTTTGCCGTGGCAGGAGACTGGAATTATGCTGATCTCATTCTTAGAGACAGAGAAATTAGGACAGAGAACCAGTTTGGAATATTAAGTAGATGAGTGAAGGTGCTGAGTGATTTTGAACATGTTGAATTTAAGTGAAACATGGAGATACCCCGTAAACAGATGGAAATAAAGAATAAGAATGCAGGTGGAAAGTCAGAACTAGGGCTGAAGTTTCCAGAATCTCTATTGTAGAATTTAAATAAAACCCAAACTATGGACTATGATTATCCCTTGTCACCCCCCACATCTACTCCAAGTCTCAAATTTCCTCTCCCTGGACTCCAGCTAGATGGAGTGATTTGCAGACCCCCCAGGCGGTCTTTGCTGTTTCTGGAATGTGTGCGTGCTCTCTCCCCGCCTGGAATGCTGTCTCTTTTCTCCATCCCACTTCCCCAAACCCCACACTCCCTCTTTAACTCAACCTTCAGGCTTCACTTTAGACCTTGTTTCCCTTTCTGCTTCCTTACACACACAGGCATGAAGATACGTGCCCAAACACACATGTAAACACCCGCACATACATGCTTCTGTGTTAGGTTTTGCCCTCCTGCGAGCTTCCAGAGTCCCTAGTATTTACTTCACCCTTT
>NW_007030400.1:0-1078 GCF_000164805.1 Carlito syrichta | reverse complement strand
TGGCCAAGCCGAGGATGCTCCCAAGAGGAGAGCGGGCAGAAACAGCCTGCAGAGAGGGGCTGATTCTGCACCCCACACGGCTGAGCTCTAACTTGGATGCTTGGGACACTGAGGACTGAGTTTTGGGTGGGGTTTTTCTAGAAATGGTGTTCTCAGGGCTGGGTATCTGTTAATCCTCCCTCACGCTGAGTGGGGGAGTTTCAGGCCCGTCATGGCGCCAGGTGTCTGATGGGAGTGGGAGGCTCCCAAGGGTAACCTTATGTTAATTGGACATTATGGTGAAGGTAAAAGTAGGTTATGGTTGCCTTGGGTCAACCTCAGCTACTGATGTGCAGGCTTCAGGACTCTCTAAGCTAGTCCTGCCATGGTGGTCGGCTGTCGGCCACAAGCATCCTGGATAGATGACTGCAGTGCTGCAGGGTGTCTGCTAGGAGCCTAGTGGGTGGGTGGGTGTGGCGTTCCCCATAGCGGGCCACTTGCTTGCACGCAAGATTCTGCACCCACTGCAGCGGGTATCCGTGAGCTTGGAGTGTTCCTAGGCTTCAGAGTGTTCCTAGCCCAACCTGCCTCCCCCACCAGGAGGATCTCCAGGACTTGGGGTGGGCATCTTATTTGGGGTTGGGAGATGAGGCTGGCCTCCACTGCATAGCTTGCTCCTGCCCGGCTCTTGCTCTTGGCCGGCCCCATGCACAGCGGTCTTTGGGAATTTGAGGCCTCGCCTCCCTTCTGGCAGATTCCTTGAGGTCTGTCTGCGGCTGTCGCCCTCCGACACAAATTCCCACACCCAGTGCCCTGGTGCACACACCCACATTCCCTCTCAGCTTTACCCGAGACCCACTGGGCCCTCTCTCTGCCTGGGTTGGCCCACAGAGGTCACTTCGCATTGGCATAAAATGCCGGGGAGTCCCTTTCCTCTCAGGGATCCAGGGGCGAGGCAGGGCTTTCTTCAAACCCTCAGACATAGGCCCCTCCTCCCTGCTTTCAGGGTTTCAGCGCCAGGAGGGGGCAGGACCAGAGGCCCCACTCAGAAACACTCACCCACACCAGCTTTCTTACCCCTCATTCCCCTCCTTCCTGC
>NW_007030399.1:0-1079 GCF_000164805.1 Carlito syrichta | reverse complement strand
TGGTATTTCTCAAATGAATGAAACTTAGGGAGGTCTTGTCAAAGAAAATGACCAAGCATGGTAGCCTACACCTGTAATCTTAGCACTTTGAGAGACCAAAGTGGGAGGATCACTTGATCCCAGGATTTTAAGACCTGCCTGGACAACAAAACGGGACCCCATCTCATGTTTTAAAAAATGGGGGGTGGGGAAGAATATGATCCAAGCAGAACAGAAAACCAGGCTCCTCCCTTCCCAGGACAAGAAGTCGGCACCTCCTCGTCTCCATTCAGAGAAGAATGACTCTGGCAATCCAGTTAGAAGTGAGTACGAGACCCCTGTTGACACTGCCTTTGGGAAGCAAGCACACGAGTTTACTTAGGACTGTTATCAGGGGCTTTGGGGAGATGATGGAGAGATTGAGAAGCAGGCTGACTCCCTCGAACTACTCCCCACCTCCTTACCCAAACCACCACCCTTCCCATCCCCAAGATATCTCCACTGACTCTCCGTACGGCTGCCAAAAACTATCTGCAAAGAAGCTTCATGCAATAAGAACTGTTGGCTAGGTCTTAAAAGTTCATTGGCACACAGTAGGCACTTCATATATGTTCAGATTGATGACTGCCATTTATTATGCAATAGGCCCTATGGTGGGCAGGGAGGGGTTCTCGTCTAATGCTTTGTGAAAATTGCCATCATCCTCATTTTATATAAGAAACAGAGGCCCAAAGAGCTTGACACCCCAAGTCACAGCTAGAATGTGTAGGAGAAGGGTTTCAAATCCAAGTTCTCTGTGTCCTAAACCCGTGCATCAGCCACCCTACTGTCGATCCCTCCCTCTAGGCCAGAACTTCCTACCAGGCCCCAAGCACCTAGGAACCCCCTGCCTGTTCTCTGCAGAGTCACCTCTCTCGATCCTCCCTTCCTCTCTGGCCTCCAGACAGCAGTCATTTTCAGATCTCTTTCTTTAAAAACTTAATTTGCCAATTTCCCCCTTGGATATTCCTTCAGGCTGTCAGCCTGGACAAGCCCTGGAAGCAGAATCCAGGGAGATGTATGATTACAAGCATTCAATTAGTTAAGTTTGAATAGTGCGG
>NW_007030398.1:0-1084 GCF_000164805.1 Carlito syrichta | reverse complement strand
CTTGATTGATTTATTTATTTTTAAGATCTGTTACCAAAAAAGTAAAGAAAAATGTTTTGTGCTGTGATTGCTTTTTCTTATGGGAACCCAGTTTAGATAACCTGGAAGTCAATTCTGATGAAAAGGGTAATTTAATTTAATCAGATACAGGAAAAGTGTATCCAGGGCACACTATGTTATAGAGTAATATAAATAAGAAAGCTAGTACCTGAGCTGGGGAATACATGGTATTCCACGTATTCTTCTAAAAGCATGGTAAATTTCCTTGTTACGTGGAAAAGTTGAGACATATCAAGAAAAGCCAAGAGTATAGAATTAAATTATGCCGGAGGAAAACATTGCTTTTCTAGGTCTTTAAGATAAACATTTTAGTGGCAGGCCCTAATAGTAGAGTTAGAACCAGTTACAGGAATTGAAAAAAAGTTACAGGAATTGAAAAAAAGGTTGAAGGAGAGAGTTATCACCCCAGCCAAGCCACCCATATTTTTTTTCCAGGGAGAGAAATAACAGAGGGCAATGATGTATGACCTACAAATCATGAGGTGTACAGCAAAAGTAGAACTTCTGAGAAATACATTTCAAAAAAAAATTTTGTATCAAGAAATAAGATTGCCATTCTGAATGAAAAAGACAGCATCTCCAATCTAAAACTAAGAAAATTAATTAGATCTCAAGAAGAAATAGAAATAGTTTAGAAGATGACTGATAAGGAAACAGATTTCAGAATTAAAAATAAAACCTGCAGTTTTACTAAGAGCATATCAATAACTTAAGTAAACTTGTTATTCTGACATAGGGAACCACATTTTTTTGAATTGGAGTCTCACTCTGTTGCCCAGGCTGGAGTGCAGTGGCATGCTCAAGACAACGCAGCCTCCACCTGCTGGGCTCAGGCGGTCCTTCTGCCTCAACCTTCCAAGTAGCTGGAACTACAGGCGTGTGCTACCACGCCCACCAAATTTTTTTGATTTATTATAGAGACAAGGTTTCACCAAGTTGTCCCGGCTGGCCTCGAACCTGTGGGCTCAGGCAGTCCTCTCGCCTCAGCCTCCCAAGGTGCTGGGATTACAGGCTTGAGCCACCG
>NW_007030397.1:0-1147 GCF_000164805.1 Carlito syrichta | reverse complement strand
GAAGTCTCTAGTCTAATAATGATTATCTAAATGAGCACTGTCAAATAGAAATAAAATAAATGCCTCACAAATAATTTTAAATTTTCAGCCAGGCATGGTGACTTACCCCATAATCCACCACTTTGGGAGGCCAAGCCTGGAGGATTTCTTGAGGCCAGGAATTCGAGGTCAGCCTAGGCAGCATATTGAGACTCCCCTACATCTCAACAAAAAAATAAAAAATTTAAGGAAATTAGCCAAGAGTGGTATGTGCTTTAGTTTCAGCTACTCTGGAGGCTGAGGCTGGAGGATCACTTGAGCCCAGGAATTTGAAGCTGCAGTGAGCTATGATCACACCACTGCACTCCAGCCTGGGGACAGAGTAAGATCATGTCTCCTCTAAACAAATGAACAAATAAATAAATATAAATTTTCTAATGGTGACATTTTTTAAAAAGGTAAAATGAAATAGAAGGAATTAATTTTAATAACATGCTTTACTTGATATATACAATTATTATCCTTTCAACATACAATCATATAAAAGTTTTCAATGTGATCATTTACATTTTTCCCAGAGAGGCCTTTGAAACCTGGTGTGTATCGCACACTCACAATACTCCTCAGTTTAGAACAGCCATGGTTCAAGTGCTCAAGGGCCACGTGTGGCTGTGGTTACTCTATTGACCAGTGAACCTTTAAACACTCTTAGTTTTTCCTTTTATAATGTCTCTGCCCAGAGAGAAACCTTTTAGTCTGTTGTCTTTTTTCTTCTGTTTTTAGAAAGCCTCCTCCTGCCTTGCAGCAAGTTTGAAACAAAATGTTGACATGTGTCTATAACCAAACGTGTCTGAAAGGTGCTTTAACTGCTTGGGTTGGGGCGAGGGGTGAAATCTGCACTTCAACAACTGCTCCAGATGATTCTTGTACACCCCCTGATTTTCAGGTCACTCTTTCAACCACAGTTCTTCCTCAGCAGTCTTTACAGAAGCCCATCTATTAGTCAAAGTCTCACATGCTCAGAAGGCAGTGACAGATCTAGCAGCAGAATGTACTGCTTTTTCTGTGACGGTGACCTCAGCAGAGGGATAGTAGGCTCCTGACCCTAGGCCCTGCTACATGTCACAGATGTAAGAGCTTTTAGCATTAGGTTATTGGTATGACACAG
>NW_007030396.1:0-1098 GCF_000164805.1 Carlito syrichta | reverse complement strand
CTGATTTTTTAGGGAGTGCACAATTGCTCGTGGTCATCACTGGTTAGCATGAAGATCATTTGGGAAATATCAGGGGTTCTAGAGTTGGGAGGTGACCTCTGTCTGATATTCCCAATTCATATGGGAGTATCAGGATCGGAATGATGAGAGAATTCTCTTATAGAGTAGCATTTTTGAATCTCTTACTTATGACATTATTTAATAAAATGACACTATTATTTGTAAGGCATCTCAAAGTATTTTAAGTTATGCACAATTACTTTTTAATTTATTGTTAGTAAGAACCCTCTGGTAAGATATCCAGACTGTGAAATGGACATTTTCAAAGTTTAAAAAGTTGCTCACTCATGCTTAAAGGATACTGCTGTATCCTTTAAGGATATAGGCTAAATTTGAGGAATGTTCATGAAAATGTGCTACTTTTAGAAAGGATTAAGTTTGTGGTGGCACAAAAACAAAAGGGAAAAAGCATAGATTTCTATTTGACAGTAACTCACCTGTTTTAAAGGTGATGGATTGATATCTCCAAAAGTCATACTTTCCAAACAGGCTGGATGTAGACACAAGCTCATAAAAAATGATTATGACAAACGTTGCTGAGAGAGTACAGGCACAGTCTATGCTTGTGAGATAGGCTTTATATGCTGGGAGGCGTTAAGAACTCATTCTCTAAGAAATTAGCCTGGGCTGGTTAAGGAGACATCTGCTGGTGAACAGAATTGCAGAGAGATTACAAGTGACACATTAACTATCCACTAAGTAATATTGCTATGACTACTGGAGGAACTAATTGATGGCATTTCCAAAGCAGTCTAAGGAAGGAGTATCATGCCATCAATTTGGAATTAAATTGTCAGAAACATCTTTGCCATTAGTTTTAGGTTCCACAAAACTGGAGACCATTCCAGAGCAACACGTGTAAAAACAGCTCTTTAGAGCCCCTGAGCATTGCAATTTCTAAATGGTCAGCATTAAGCTTTGGTTATAGTTTAGTACACCTGGAAGGATCCCTGTCTCTAGAAGGCCCAGCACCCTGTTCTGAAGAAAAATAGAATGACATCTGTTAGTTCAGTGGCACAGTATTTTTTTTTTTTTTTG
>NW_007030395.1:0-1214 GCF_000164805.1 Carlito syrichta | reverse complement strand
TTATAAATAAAAGTGTACTGCAAAACAATATGCCATGTTACACCAGCAGTGGCCTCATACATCTCGAGTCTATTGTGGCACTTGATTGCATCATTTTCTCTTGTGCATGGCTTAATTTTGTGTTGTTTTGTTCATCACGGTCCCTACAGTAAAAAACCCACTGCAAATATTGTCAGTGGGAGGCCACATCAAGTGACTGACCTAATAACAAATTTTAAAGTGACTAAGAATTGCAAAGGTGGAAAATCACTGATGGTTAATGCTTACCAGTCAGGTGTGTCTCATTCCACCATAGTTACAGTCTTGAAGAACAAGAACAAAATGATGGAAGTTGTTCAAGGACCTGCTTAATTAAAGACAATGAGACTAACAAAAATTCAAGAGGGGCTTATGACCTAGATTGAAGACCAGACAGAGAAGTGTACCCCTCTCATCACCATGAGATTCACAGCCAAAGCAAACAGCTTGCTTGCAATGATGAAAGAAAAGGTTGCACCTGACTACAATGTTGAATTTTCTTTTAACTCTGAGTGGTTTAAGTGATTCAAGAATAGTTATTCATTATATAATGTGAAAGTGAGTGGTGAGTCTGAGAGTGCTGATGTGAAGGAAGTTGATGAATTTTTAGAAACTCTAGATAAGCTGATTGCAGAGGAAAATTACTTGTCAGAACAGATCTTCAACGTGGATGAAAACTTCCTATTCTGGAAACAAATGTCTGAAAGGACTTTCATCCATAAGGAGGACAAGTCAATGCCAGGTTTCAAGACTTTTAAGGACAGGATGATAGTCTTCCTTGGGGGTAATGTTCCAGGCTGCAAATTGGAACCTTTTGTGATCTGGCACAGTGAGAACTCAAGGGACTTCAAGCATTTCAACAAGCTCACACTGCCAATGTGTTACAGGAGCAATAAGAAGTCATGGATGACCCAGTGAAATGGAGAAGTACTGTTTGCAGGATGACATAACTTTCAAGATTTTACTTATTGTTGATAGGCTCCTGCTCATCTTCCTTTTATTGGTGGCCTTCAAATTGATATCAAAGTGGCCTTTCTCCCTTCAAACACCACCTCTTTGACCTAAACAATGAATCAAGGATTTATAGCAAATTTTTTTTTTTTTTTTTTTTTTTTCATTAATCAGTAGTTTTTATTATGGTTTTGTGGGGTACAGTTAAGGGTAGGTGTACAATGACGTTTCATTCAGGCACCCTT
>NW_007030394.1:0-1189 GCF_000164805.1 Carlito syrichta | reverse complement strand
TGTGGAAAGTGGGTGTGGGGTCGGAGAAACGCTGTGTTTGCACCTGGTCGACCTGAGAGCAGTGAGGCTTACGCCTTGGGAGAGGCCCTCTGGGAACTTTCTCCGCAATTCGCTAGAGAGTCTGTGTGATCCCACACCGGCTGTGTTCAAGAGAAGTCTGAGAGTGGCCCGCAGACAATTAGCACCTATTGTCTTCCCTTGGAGGGTGAAGCCGCCCATAGCTCTGTGATGAACGCACCCTGACTCTGGGCGTCAGGGGAGATGAAAGGAGCGACCCGATGCTTTTGAAGAGAAGGTGGCCATCTGGATGGTGCAGGTGCAGGGCGACGGAGACCGAAAGGTGGCAGGTGGCGTGGTTCTGTGAAGACAAATTAGGGAACACAGAAGATGACAGATGGGCAGGTGCTGGGTCTTTGTGAAAGGGATTTGCCCAGGTGAAACCAAGGTATTTTTTGCTACTTAAATGCAGGTTAAGCACAAGGATTTCATCACTATTTATTGACTGCCTCTCAAGCTTTGCTGGCAAATGCCGAGGGAATCTCCTTGCGGCAGATACGTTTGGGAAATAACTCAAGCAATAAAAAAAAGAAAGAGGAGAGGTGAGGGGCACCTGCCGTCCCCTATCTGTAATTCCAAAAGGTAAAAACGCCTCTGAAAATTATTCTTTCAAACCAATTTGGCAGCGTAATCGGACTTCAACTGACCTGGAGGTCTTTGTCACCTTTATTCCCTACAGTGTGAACATTTGATGCGGAAATATTGAGGCGTTTGACTATTGAGCATGCCCCAGACCCCCCTGAGGTTTCAGGATGGTAATATGCTCTGTGTTACCTTCCTAAAATCCCAGAAGTTCTAGATTCTGAAACATAGGTGGTCCCTAGGGTCTGTGGATGGATCCCACGACCATCACGGGCCGCTGAGAATGGATGCTGGGCAGGCTGCCTGGTGGTGGCCTCAGCATGGGACGCTCAGGTAGAAGCAGGTGAAGAGGCTCCACGAACAGGCTGCAGCTACTTGTGTGGGTATCCCTGGGAGGTCAGGGGAGCCGGGGTGGAAGGGCTCTGCTTGGCCCCACTGGACTCAGGGATATGAAATGAACAAAGAGAGAGAGAGAGAAGCCCTTAAGAATGCCATCCTCCTGGGTGAAATGATGATTTGCGTTGACGGAGTGCTAATAAAAATGCTCATC
>NW_007030393.1:0-1374 GCF_000164805.1 Carlito syrichta | reverse complement strand
GTAACTTAAACAGATGTATAGTTATTCTTAGTTACTGGTTTCAACATTTGACTATGTAAAATTAATGATTACTTAGAATTAATTTGATCTCTGCTAAATTCATGCAATGGATGAACCCATTATTTTTGTGAAGGACAGGCGAAAAAAAGACTTTGTTGAAATTAAGTGCTCTTAGCTATTCTATTACAAATAACTAATAATAAGAAAAATATTAGAAACTTCATTGCAACAGAAACGGCAGGTTCACCCTTATATACTCTGCACTGTTTATTTCTGGGCATTTAGCAATCACTCAAATTAGATGTGGTCAGGTGAGAATGTGGATGTCAGTATGGCTGTAAGTCCTGGTCTAAGCTTAGGGACAATAGACTTGAAAAAGTATGAGAACAAGGTTGTATACCCACTTCATGGACTGCTTATCTGGGGAATTGCAAACACCTGAAGCTAACCCCAATATGTGCTAGACATGCCCAAGGGGGTTTTCATTCAATATTGTATAACAAGATATTTTACTGACACTGAGTCTATAACTCTTTAAAAAAAAATTAGAAGTGGACCAATATCAAAATGCTCATCAAAATAAAGGAAAAGTGTTTTCCGGTTTTTCATATTTATTATTGGGTTTAAACCTATTTAGGTAGCTCAAATCAAATACAAGAAAACACATTATATATATTAGATTTTTCTCATGGTTAAGATGAGGTATTCTGACTTTACAATGTTCTAAGTTGAAGTAAGCAATTTAATCAAGGTTACAAGAAAGAAGGAGAGAGATATACTTGAACAATTATTTCCTGGGGGAAAAAGCCAAGTGAAAATGTATATGAATAGTTATTAAGCCACAAAATACATTTCAGAGTATCAGGCAGAATATATGCAAAACTTTAATTCTAACTTTAAACTTGGTGTACTTTATTATTATTCTTTTTAAACTTAACTCAGCAAACAACATGCACTGTAGTATAAAACAAGCAATACAGGACAAAATATAATACCTATTAGAGCATTTATCAGATTCATATATCATTTGAATTGACCAAGACTTATCTATGACAATTTCTGTATTTTATAACTGCTGATTAGTGATGTTACAGTTGGCATATACACAATACAAATAATGCATACACAACCTGTATTTAATACTTATTAATATTGGGGTATAAATTAGTAAGTATAATAGTAGCAAGGTACCACTATTTCTAGAATATGGTCTAAAATTTATCATATTGATACTATGGATTTATGACTGAAGTGTTATTAGTGCTATAAACTAATAACAAATGTAAAATTGCAAATGTACAGAGTTACCAAAGGCCTATTTGACTTTTCAAAGTGCTGTGCTTCTTGTTGGGCTTAAAGCTTGTGAGCAAGCCC
>NW_007030392.1:8163-9998 GCF_000164805.1 Carlito syrichta | reverse complement strand
GGCAGGGAGGTGAAGGGAGGTGGGATTAATAGTAGCCAATATCTGTCTGGGGACGGAAGCGGGAGGCACACCTCATCAACAAGGGTAACTGCACAATGTACATTTGTATACCTAACCCTTAACTGTACCCCACAATTTTAAAATAAAAAATATTAAAAAAAAAAAGAACGAGACATCTTTAATAAGAAACGTTAGCTAAGGTCTAAGGCAGTCATTCCTGTCATTTAAGGGACAACCATCGGAAAGCCTGCAAGGGGACATGGAGAGTTCATGAGCTTTAGAGAAGAGAGAATCAATTCCAGATGGTTAAAGTGTCATCCTGTCAAAGATTTGGACAAATGAGCGGTTTTTATAGAGTTCTCTGTGCAACCCAGTAGTTAATTTATTCTCTCACTCTTTTTTTTTTTTTTTTTTTGAGTTAGAATCTCACTCTTGTCACCCAGGTTGGAGTGCAGTGGCACACTCGCGGCCACCACAGCCTCGCCCAGCTAGGCTCAGGTGATCTGCCTCAGCCTTACAAGTAGCTGGAAGTGCAAATGTACGCCACCACACCTGGCTAGTTTTTGTGATTTATTGTAGAAATGAAGTCTCACCAAGTTGCCCAGACTGATCTAAACCCCCAGGCTCAGGCAATCCTCTCACCTTGGCCTCCCAAAGTGCTGGGATTATAGACTGAGCCACTGTGCATAGCCCACTCTTTTTTTTTTGAAGTATCTACCATTTGTCAGTTACTGTGCAAGCTGATCAGTTAACAGTGGTGAAGGGCAAGGCTTCACCCTGTGGGACCAGCCTTCACAGAATTTATAGTCTAATGTGGCAAACAGAGAAAAACAAGTTATTTCCTCATACATAGGAAACTGCTTAATTAGATGTCTTGGTCCACACTCCCCTCCACACCCCACATACTCGCCGCTGCTCATGGTCTTGGGGGATGTTGGGCAGGGCCTAAAACCAGAGATGGTTCCAAGTCTGGCTGCTTTTGTAAAATAAGACCATACATGCTCAAAGAATGGAAATGCTCTGGGGTAGAGAAGTTGTTAAAGCAGACAGATACTCCTGAAACTGGAAAGTGACTTCCTTGGGCCTGGGAGGAAGGAATGGGGGTGGGTATCAGTGGTTCCTGGAGAAAGCTCTGTTAGAAATCCTTAAAAGCATGCGGGACCCCAAGAGCAGAGGGATCTGTGATCCGCATTTCATGAACCC
This sequence comes from Carlito syrichta, assembly GCF_000164805.1. Lineage (NCBI taxonomy): Eukaryota > Metazoa > Chordata > Mammalia > Primates > Tarsiidae > Carlito > Carlito syrichta. The sequence continues at coordinate 8,795 of NW_007030392.1, read as the reverse complement.
ACCCACTGGAGGATGGTGAGACCACAGGGGAGAAAAAGCATCAGGCAGAACAGCTCTGCTTTTTATCTGTACTTTTATTCATAGAATGAATTTCAAATGGACAAAGAGTTTTATGGCTAAAGTTTGAGAACTGCTGCAGTAAATTATTTCTTTGATGGTTTTTTTTTTTCAGTCGGAGTCTCACTCCATCGCCCAGACTGGAGGGCAGTGGCATGTACTTCCAGCTTCCGCAGCCTTGACCCTCTGGGCTCCAACAATCCTTCTGCCTGTCTTCCAAGTAGTGGGAACTACAGGAATGGGCTACCATGCCCAGCTAATTTTTGATTTATTGTAGAGACCAGGTCTCGCCAAGTTGCCCAGGTGGATATCGAGCCATCAGGCTCAGGCAATCTACTTGCTTTGGCCTCCCAAAGTGCTGGGATTACAGACTGAGTCACCGAGCCCGGCCTCTTACATACATGGCTTTATTCTGAGCAATGTATACTTCAGTCGAGTCTGTATTAACCCCAAGGCCCTTATTTTCTTTTTTCAAAAGAGATTTTTTTTTTTTTGAGTTGGAGTCTCACTCTGTTACCCAGACTGGAGTGCAATGGCCGCTCCCGGCCACCACAGCCTCGACCTGTTGGGCTCCG
>NW_007030392.1:6255-7894 GCF_000164805.1 Carlito syrichta | reverse complement strand
CGTGGGCTCAGGCCATCCACTCACCTCAGCCTCCCAAAGGTGTGGGATTACAGGCTGAGCCACCAAGCCCGGCTCTAAAAGAGATTTTCTTTCTTTTTAAAAATTTTTTATTTACTTATTTATTTATTTATTTTTTGAGTTGGAGTCTCACTCAGTTGCCCAGACTGGAGTGCAGTGGCCACTCCCCTCCAACGCAGCCTCGACCTGCTGGGCTCTGGCAATCCTTCCACCTCAGCCTTCCAAGTAGCTGGAACTACAGGTGCGTGCTACCATGCCCGGCTAATTTTTTGATTTATTGTAGAGATGAGGTCTCGCCAAGTTGCCCGGGCAGGTCTCGAAATCGCAGGCTCAGGCAATTCATTCACCTCGGCCTCCCAAAGCACGGGATTACAGGCTGAGCCACTGAGCCCAGCCCTTTTTTTTTTTAATTGGAGATGAGGTCTTGCCAAGTTGCCCAGGCTGGTCTTGAACCTGTGGACTCAGGAAATCCTCTCACCTCGGTCTCCCAAAGTGCTGGGATTATAGGCGTGAGCCACCACACCCAGCCTAAGGCCTTTATTTTCACCCCATACATGTACACCTGCTCCGGCAGCCTCACATGCATACGTGTATTTCTTTTCTCTGTCTCTCCTTTCTCCCTCCCTCCTTCTTTCTCTCTCTCTCTATCTCTATGGAGTCTCACTGTCACCCAGACTGTAGTGCAGTGGCACGTTCACAGCCACCCCATCAGGTGATTCTTCCACCACAGCCTTACAACTAGTCGGAACTACAGGCGCACGCCACCATGCCCGGCTTGTTTTTGTGATTTATTGTAGAATCGAGGTCTCAACAAGTTGCCCAGGCTGGTCTCAAACCCATGGGCTCAGACAGTCTCCTCACCTCGGCCTCCCTAAATGCTGGGATTACAGGCTTTAGCCACTGTGCCTGGCCTGTCCAGCTAATTTATTGTTTGTCTGGAGTTTTTTTGTTTCTTGTAGAGACACATTGCCCAGCTGGTCTGGAACTCCTGGGCTCAAGTAATCATCTTGCCTCAGCCTCCCAAAGTGCTGGGATTACAAGTGTGGACCACCATGCCCATTCGCATGTGCACTTCTATATACCATTTTCCTCTCCCTGAGTTTATGAGTACATAAACACTGCTATGTCAGCAGGGGACACACACTCATTGCCACTGGTGAGGCCTTTGACTCCCAGTTCTTACCTTTACTACTTTGAGGTTTTCCAGGCTCTTTTCTCTATGCTTTGGTTCCACCACTGATGAATTGTTCCAGTTAGAAATATTTCAACAGAGTATTAGTTTATGTGATGTTTGTCACAGAATAATTTATATTTTCCGAACAGTGTTTTTTCTGAGACAATTATGATAAGAATAATAGTGAGTATTTACTGAATGCTTACTTGTCACAGAACTGAACGGGGATCTGTTCGCCCAGCATGGTCAAACCAGATATCCACATCAAGGATGTAGCAATAGAAAGAATAGTTTTTATTGCAGGGTACCAAGCAAGGGAGACCGGGCAGCTAACATGTTCAAATTCTGGCCTCTTCAATAGCTTGCAGGCAAGGTTTTTTTTTGTTGTTTTTTTTTTTGGTTTTTTTTTGAGTTGGAGTCTCACTCTGTCACCCAGACTGGAGTGCA
>NW_007030392.1:5785-6235 GCF_000164805.1 Carlito syrichta | reverse complement strand
GCCTTCCAAGTAGCTGGAATTACAGGCGTGCGCTACCACGCCCAGCTAATTTTTGATTTTTTGTAGAGATGAGGTCTCACCAAGTTGCCCAGGCAGGTCTCGAAGCTGCAGGCTCAGGCAGTCCAGTCACCTCAGCCTCCCAAAGACGCGGGATTACAGGCTGAGCCACCGAGTCCGGCTTCGCAGGCAAGGATTTTTAAAGGCAGAGCTAAATTTCAGGAAAACAGATGTTCCAGACAAAATCATACATCAATACATGGCAGTTACACATTGGTTTAAGTTTAAAGGGGTGCGTTATCTTGAAGTGGGAGTTAATAAGTTGTGGGTGGATTCAAAGATTTTCTGATTTGCAATTGGTTAAGGGAGAGAAACTTTGTTTAAAAATGTGAGGTGGGGGGGGAGGGAGATGGGATTAACAGTAGCAAATATCTGTCTGGGGATGGGGAAACA
>NW_007030392.1:0-5253 GCF_000164805.1 Carlito syrichta | reverse complement strand
AAAAAAAAAAAAAAAATGAGGCCAGAAGAAAAATGTTAATTGGCTACAGGGAGTGACTTCCTCCAAAGCTCTCAGGAAGAGACTTAGAACAAAGGAAGATAACTGAAGTTCGACTTCATGTTCGCTGAACAGCCTGAGATCTATGCTCCAGATCCATTTGGTGAGGATTCTCAGTGGGAGTCTTAGCCTTTGAAAGACAATTCAGGGGCGTATGTTAAGCTGGCATCTTTCCTTTTTATAAGGAAAATAAACATCTCTGGAACATTAACTTCCTTGGCTATTTTTAAGGCTACTGTCACTTACTTGTTTAACAAAACTATTTATAGCCGGGCTCAGTGGCTCAGCCTGTAATCCCCCGCCTTTGAGAGGCTGAAGTGAGTGGATTGCCTGAGCCCGCAGATTCGAGACCCGCCTGGGCAACTTAGCGAGACCTCATCTCTACAATAAATCAAAAAATTAGCTGGGTGTGGTACCGCACGCCTGTAGTTCCAGCTACTTGGAAGGCTGAGGCGGAACGATCGCCGAACGATCGCCGGAGCCCAGCAGGTCGAGGCTGCGGTGGCCAGGAGAGGCCACTGCACTCCAGTCTGGGTGACAGAGTGAGACTCCAACTCAAAAAAAAAAACCAAACTATTTATTTACTTTTGGAGCTAGTTAGGTGCCTGGAATCTCCCTTGAAGAAACTCTAGGATTTCCCTTTGTTTCCATGCTTGGGGTCTCCAAAGGCCCCTAAAAAAGGGAGTCCCTGCTCATCAGGTGTCAGGTTAAACGTGTTAAAAGGATAATCTCACTCAATCCTCAAAATGAACTATATGGGGGTCAACTGTAGAATGGTGAGGTTCATAAATTTGAAAAAGAGAGCTTTATTTCTCATAAAGGGCTGCAGCTTACAGGGTGGTCACTCCTTTTTTTTTTTTGAGTTGAAGTCTCTGTTGCCCAGGCTGGAGTGCAGTGGCACGCTCACAGCCACCGCAGCCTCAACCTGCTGGGCTCCAGCGATCCTTCCACCTCAGCCTTCCAAGTAGCCAGATCTAAAGGCGCACGCTACCACGCCTGGCTAATTTTTTATTTATTGTAGGGATGAGGTCTCCCCAAGTTGCCTGAGCTTGCCTTGAATCTGCCGACTCAGGCAATCCACTCGGGTTTAGGCAATCCTCTCTTCTGGGCCTCCCAAAGTGCTGGGATTATAGGCGTGAGCCTGGGGTGGTCATTCTTACAGGCCTGGAAGCATAGCCTCCAGCCAAAAGCCAGAAACAGAGACTTCAAGGAGGAGGCAAAGGGAACAGGAACTTAGTCTGAACTAGTTAGTTACATATACATATTCAACAAGCTATAGGAGGAGTCATGAATATTTATGAAAGGCTAAACAAATACACAGACAATTGAGCTTCAGCCCCATGAGTCCTGTGTTAAAAAAAAAAAAAGGATGGCGGATCTGGCACGTTGGCTCAGACTGTAATCCCCACACTTTGAGAGTGGCTCAGACTGTAATTCCAGCACTTTGGGAGGCCGAGGCTAGAGAGTCCATGGGTTCGAGACCAGTCTAGGCAATTTGGCAAGACCTCATCTCTACAATAAATCAACAAATTAGCTGGGCATGGTAGCACGCACCTGTAGTTCCAGCTACTTGGAAGGCTGAGGCGGAAGGATCGCCTGAGACCAGCAGGTCAAGCCTGCGGTGGCTGTGAGAGTGCCACTGCACTCCAGCCTGGGGTGACATGAGTGAGACTCCAACAAAAAAAAGAAAAGAGAAAAAAAGGCGTTGTCTGCATGATCCTAGGGTAGTTTTCAGCCCTCTAACATGAAAAAGTGGAGCAGAGGATGCAAAACTCTCACAGCGTGTTCTTTGTATACAGGCCAGAACCACTCTGTAGTGGATGTCTTATCCTGAAGAAATGCCCATTGGTTGTTTTGTTGAAATGGCCAAAGGGAAGAGCAGGTAGAGTCTTTTGAAAGGACTGGTTTCTGTTTAGCCCTTAGGGAAGAAAGACCAGTGGCAGTCAAGGTGTGTCCCATCTCTCATCTTGACATGGCCTTGGAATTCGGCTTCCAAGGTTTCTCTGGGGTCCTTTGGCCAAGAGATGGTCCATTCAGTCAGTTGGTGGCTTGGCATTTTATTTTTATTTCTCATGGGGCAGGCATTTTTACTATCCCTCCCTCTACAGAGAGCAAAATTAAGACACAGGAATGTTAGGTAATTTGCTCAAGTTCACACAACGAATAGAGTGGCTGGAGTGGAATTTTGACCCCTGCAATTTGATTCCAGAATCCACCATCTATTAAAGACTCTCCCATGTCCTTCTGAGACTGAGCATAGCTCCAGAGACTGTCTAAGACTTTCTTGGCCTAGTCCAGCTGCACCACCACCACCACTCCAGAATGGCAGGAGACCCTCAAGTCTGTCTTGCTTGAACAACTTTCCTGAGCCTCACAAAGTGACCTCTACCCTGCCTGGAGGCTCCAGCAAAGCACAGGGCTCCCTCAGCAAAGATATCTCCAAGACCCAGCACTAGAGCTCTACTCTCTGCTCTGCAGTGATGCTTTGCTTTTCAAGTGTGTTTCCAGCTTACACCCAGATCAAGCATTTTGTCTTTCTACTTTCTAAAAACTAAGAATTTTAAGTTTTCCATTTTCTGGAGCCCAGAATACCCATATCTAGCAGTCAGAAAGGGGAAGTGTGGGAAATCTTACAAAAGAAACTCAATGAATGCACCCAAGAGATTTAACATGGCAAATATCGGATCAGGAGAGGTGGCTGATACCTGTAATTTCAGTACTTTGGGAGGCTGCGGTGGGAGGATTGCTTGATCCCAGGAGTTCAAGACCAGCCTGGTCAATAAAGAAATAAAAAATAAAAAAACTTAGCTGGACATGGCAGCATGAACCTGTAGTTCAGCTATTCAAGGGGCTGAGGTGGAAGGATCGCCTACACCCAAGAGATTGAGTCTGCAATGAGCCATGATTGTGCCAATGCACTCCAGCCTGAGCAACAGAGTGAGACTCCAACTAAAGAAAAAAAAAAGACAAATATATTACCCTGCCAAGTAAGCTTTCATTTGGATACCGTATATTCGTAGTTCTATTTTCTAGCAGAATAGGGCTGACTTGTTTTAAATATTTACATTGTTGATAAGAGGTTTTATTTTCCCCAGTGTCCACATCATACCTTATTTACTAGCTGGGTGCTTGGGAAAGCATATTAATTTGCATGTCTAGAAAAAGTAGTCATTAGCATGCTTTTGCTTATGTATCATTGAAGGATACATTTGGGAAAGAAAGCGTGTGATTAATGATTAGTTATTTTTATTTTTATTTTTATGAGTTGGAGTCTCACTCCGTTGCCCAGACTGGAGTGCAGTGGCCGCTCCCGGCCACCACAGCTTCAACCTGCTGGGCTCCGGCGATCCTTTCACCTCAGCCTTCCAAGTAGCTGGAACTACAGGTGTGCACTACCACGCCTGGCTAAATTTTGATTTATTGTAGAGATGAGGTCTCGCCAAGTTGCCCCACCGGGTCTTGAACCCGTGGGCTCAGGCAATCCACTCACCTCAGCCTCCCAAAGTGCAGGATTACAGGCTAAGCCACTGAGCCCGGCTAATGATTAGTTATTAAATGCACATATGAAGTTAAATATTTTTACAGCAGAAAAGGCCATTTCAACTCTGTTATAGCATCTAGGTTAAAATACAGTAGAGGAAGATGGCTTTCCAGCAGAATTCTACAAGACATTTAAGGAGGAGCTGATACCAATCCTACTGAAGGTATTCCAGGTGATTGAAAAAGATGGAACTCTCCCCAAATCATTTTACGAAGCCAACATCACATTGATACCCAAGCCAGGTAAAGATCCAACAAAGAAAGAGAACTACAGGCCAATATCTTTGATGAACATAGATGCTAAAATTCTCAACAAGATCCTAGCAAACCGGATTCAGCAATACATCTCAAAAATCATCCATCATGACCAAGTAGGCTTCATTCCTGGCATGCAAGGCTGGTTCAATATTCGTAAAACCATAAACGTAATTAAATACATCAACAGATGTCAAAACAAAAACCACATGATCATATCACTAGATGCAGAAAAAGCTTTTGATAAAATCCAGCACCCCTTCTTGATAAAAACCCTTGAACATCTAGGCATACGGGGAACATACCTCAAAATAGTAAAAGCCATCTACGAGAAACCCACAGCCAGCATACTCCTAAATGGACAAAAATTGGAACCAATTCCCCTGAAAACTGGAACTAGACAAGGATGCCCACTCTCTCCCCTCCTGTTCAACATAGTATTGGAAGTCCTGGCTAAAGCAATCAGAGAAGAGGAGGCAATCAGAGGAAAATAGGAAAAGAGGCAGTCAAGTTATCTCTCTATGCAGATGATATGATGGTGTACCTCGAAAACCCAAGAGAATCTGTCAAAGGCCTCCTTACATTGATAAAGGCCTTTGGCAAAGTCTCAGGATACAAAATAAATGTACAAAAGACAATCGCATTTCTCTACACCAATAATAAACAAACAGAAACCCAAATAAAAAACACAATTCCATTCACAATAGCCACAAAAAAAATGAAATACCTTGGCATCTTCCTAACCAGAGACGTGAAAGACCTTTATAATGAAAATTACAAAACACTGCTCAAAGAAATCAAAGCTGACACGAACAAGTGGAAAAATATTCCATGCTCATGGATCGGAAGAATCAACCTTGTGAAGATGTCCATCTTACCTAAGGCAATCTACAAGTTCAATGCAATACCCATTAAATTACCAACAACATTCTTCTCAGACCTAGAAAAAACAACACAGGAATTCATATGGAAACACAAACGTCCAAGAATAGCCAGAACAATCCTCAGTAAAAAAAACAAAGCAGGTGGTATCACAATACCAGATTTCAAACTTTACTATAAAGCTACAATCATCAAAACAGCTTGGTATTGGTACAGGAACAGGCATATAGATCAATGGAACAGAATTGAGATTCCAGAAGCAAAACCTCAATTTCTCAACCAACTCATCTTCGACAAAGCCCCCACCACCTACCAATGGGGAGAGGAGAACCTATTCAGTAAATGGTGCTGGGAAAATTGGCTGACCACATGCAGAAGATTGAAACAGGACCCCTACCTATCCCCATGCACAAAGGTTAACTCCAAATGGATCAGAGACCTAAATGTAAAACCTCAAACCATAAGAACCTTAGAAAAGGAAGGAAATACTCTCATGGAAATCGGAACTGGCATCCAATT
>NW_007030391.1:319979-322470 GCF_000164805.1 Carlito syrichta | reverse complement strand
GGGGGGGGGGGTCTGAGGCCTCGGGCGATTGCGGGGACAGGGAAATACATGGGTGGGGGAGGGGAATGTTGCTAGAACTACTGGGTTTGTGGCTTATCAGAGGTGGGTGGGAGGTAGGAGGGCATTCGGAATGGCTATTTGTGGACCCCCCGGTGTGAGCGTGTGGTGGCATGTGTGTAAACGGATTGAGGATTACGCTCGGTAAGGTAGGTTAGAGTCTAATTGGAGGTTACAGTTTGTGGAATGTCCCGAGTAAGCGATGCGTTTGGATATTTGTTAGAGCGGCTTCCTGGATTATCTAGAAGGAAGTAAGAGCATGAGGTTGATTGGTGATGGGTGAACGGGGTTCAGAGAAAAACTTGGGGTGGATAACAAAGAATTAAGATTATGGAGGAAGGTAGCAGGCTAAGAGGTTACTGGGGTCAGTAAGTGATTGTGGATTACATGGTTGTGGGGGCCTAAATTAGCAAAAAAAAAAAAATTTGAATCAGGGTCTCACTCTGTCACTGATAAGGCCTCTCAACCTCCCGAGTAGCTGGCACTGCAAGCGAGCACCACCTCGCTAGGCTAATTTTTATTTTTACAGAGATCAGGTCTTGCTTTGTTGCCCAGGCTGGTCTCGAACTCCTGGGCTCAAGCGATCCTCTCACTTCAACCTCCCAACGCACTGGGATTACAGGCGTGAACCACCATGCCAGCCTAAATTAGCAAATTACCTTCATTATTGGAGATGACAAATTGTGGAATCTCTGGAGAGGATAACTGTGTTTGTGGCTTGTGGAACCAAGTGTGGTGGTTATCTGGGACTGACAATCCAGTTTGGAGATCACTCTGGGGTGGGAACCAAGTTTGGGAGGATATTGGTGAGATGGAACACCCAATCTTCAGATTGTCCAAGAATAGGTACTAACATTTGGGGCTCATCTTTGAAGGGGTGACCACTATGCTGGCTATCTAGGGGATGCTGACTGATTTGAGGATTATAATCTGGGTGTGGAGGAACAGAGAGCTGAATCGTGGGGCTGCTACAGGGACTAGTATGGGCAAAGACCCTGAGGCAGAAGCATGCCTGGAATGTTCGGTGTTAGCAAGAGACAGGAGAGCTGGTACTGAACTCCTGGGTTCAAGCAGTTCTTCTGCCTTAGCTTTGTAAAGTGCTGGCATTATAGGCATGGGCCTGGAGAGACTCATTGTACCAGTTAGAAGGCCAGCCCATAGGGGAAATAACTTCCTTGAGGTCACACAAGACCCTATTCAATCTTCATATTAACCAGCTATTTACTGAGTGCCTCCTGTGTGCCAAGCACTATCTTGTGACTGAGCATACCTCACAACACAAAATGCTACCCTCAAGTGGCTGACTTTTTTTTTGAGTTGGGGTCTCACTGTGTTATTCACCTGGAGTGCAGTGGCATGATCACAGCTCACCACAGCCTCGCCCTCCTGGACTCAGGTGATCTTCCCATCTCAGCCTCCCAAGCAGCTGAAACTACAGGCATGCATCACCACACCTAGCCAATTTTTAAATTTTTTCATAGAGATGAGGTCTTCATAAGTTGCCCAGGCTGGTTCTGAACTCCTGGGTTCAAGCAGTTCTTCTGCCTTGGCTTTGTAAAGTGCTGGCATTATAGGCATGGGCCACTGTGCCCGGCCACGTGGCTGACATACTAGTGTGTGTGTTTGTGGGAGAGGTAAGAGTAAATAAGTAAATATATATAATATTGTTAGGTATACGCTATGAGACATAATACAGCAGGGTAAAGGGATATGGCTGGGGCGGGAGTTGATATTTTTGGCAGGGTGGTCAGAGACCTGAAGACAGGGAAGGAGCCAGCCCTGGAGGCATCTGGAGGGATAGAATTCCAGGCAGAGGGACCAGCATGGGCAAAGACCCTGAGGCAGAAGCATGCCTGGAATGTTTGATGCTAGCAAGGGGCAGGAGAGCGGTGGCAGGGCAGTCTGGCAGCCTCCCTGAGGTCCTGGAATGGAGTGAGGCTGACCTTTGCGCCATCCCTGCCCCCTTCCCAGGAGATGGCACTGTCTGGTGTGGAGCTCCCGGGCTCAGTGGAATCCGTGGAAGAGGCCTTGAAACAGCACCGGGACTTTCTCACTACAATGGAGCTGAGCCAGCAGAAGATGCAGGTGGCCGTGCAGGCTGCAGAGAGCCTGCTGAGGCAGGGCAACATCTACGGGGAGCAGGCCCAGGAGGCTGTGACCCGGCTGCTGGGGAAGTAGGTCCCCCAGACCCAGGGAAGGGATGGGGTCCTGGCATAGGGAAGGGGTGAAGGAGGCCAGGGTCCCGTTCCTTTCCGTCATGATTTCTGCCTCTCTGCCTTTTTCTGATTTCTGTTTAACTCTATATTTTTTCGTGACCCGCCTGGGCAGCGAGACCTCATCTCCACAATAAATCAAAAAAATCAGCCGGGCATGATAGCACACGCCTGTAATTCTGGCTACTTGGAAGGCTGAGGTGGAAGGATCGCCAGAGCCC
>NW_007030391.1:314213-319814 GCF_000164805.1 Carlito syrichta | reverse complement strand
GGCCACCACAGCCTCGGCCTGCTGGGCTCAGGCAATCCTTCTGCCTCAGACTTCCAAGTAGCTGGTTCTACAGGCATGCGCCACCACACCTGGCTAATTTTTTGATTTATTGTAGAGACGAGGGCTCACCAAGTCACCCAGGCTAGTCCTAGATTCAAGCAGTCCTACCACCTCGACCTCCCAAAGTGCTGGAATTACAGGCATGAGCCACTGTGCCCAACCAGATGTGATTTAAATGGATATTTTGTGAAAGGTTAATAAGAGATCGTAAACCCAAAAGACACAGGAGGATGTACCACGAACAGTCTCCCTCCCAAGCCTACCATCAGATGGGATAACTTGCCCTGTTGTTCAAATGTGGGCTATTTCCCTAGATGCTCCGGCACCCGCCCTGCTGTTCTGGACCCTCTTGGGAACCCTCAGGCCCTCCAGATCCAGCAGCTAGAGGCCAGGCACAGGTCGTGATCCAGCTTTCCAGATGGGAGAGTCCCCTGCCATGCTGATTGTTAATTTTTTTTTTTTTTTTGAGTGGGAGTCTCACTCTATTTCCCAGGTTGGAGTGCAGTGGCAGGATCACAGCTCACTGCAGCCCAGACCTTCTGGGCTCAGGCGATCCCTTATAGCTAGGACTACAGGCGGGCACCACCATGCCCAGCTAATTTTTAATTTTTTTGGTAGAGATGAGGTCTTGCTGTGTTGCCCAGGCTGGTCTTAACTCCTGGGTTCAAGCAATTCCCTTGCCTCAGTCTCCCAAAGTGCTGGAATTGCATATGTGAGCTACCATACCCTGCCAGGTTATCAAATATTTTGCATAAGCACCTCTGCCTGACCCCAGCCACCCAGTTCTCTAAGAAGCACCCTGAGTGTGTGTCCGTGTGTCTCTCATGCTTTTCTTGCACCTTGTTCTCTGCTTCTGTCTCTTGCTACTGCCCTCTTGTCTGTCCTTGCACTAATCAAGCAAAGACATTTATTAAGCATCTACTGTGTGCCAGACAGTAGATTATTCCAAGCCTTGAACAAAACAGCACCCTGCCCCCCCCCCAAAAGGCCCAGCTCTCATGGAGGGTCCTGTCTAGAGCCTCTTCCAGGCTCAATCTGTCTTTCTACCTGTCACTAAACTGTTTCTGCCCCTCCTGGTGACCCCAGCCCTCTCCTCTCTGACCCTCTGGCTCTCTCTAGCATGATCTAGGCTGAAAGAGGGCCCAGTGCTCCTCTTTCTGTCTTTCTGTCTCCTGATGGGAAACATACCTGGTCACTTTACTCCACTATTCACAGCCCCAAGACCTCAGCCTCTTTTCTGTCCAGGGCTCAGGCATCCTTTCCCCTAAATTTAGTCCCTTCCCCTAAATTCAGGGCTAAGGCAAGAGGTTTCTCAAGGAAACCTTTTTGGGAATTCTGGTCCTGAGGATGCAAACTCATCATTTAGTAACCCCGTCCAGGCCTGGACCCCCTTCCTTCCTTTGTTCCATGTTTCTCTTTTTTTCTGTCTTCCTTTTTTTTTTTGAGACAGGGTTTTGCTCTGTCACCGAGGCCGGAGTGCAGTGGTACAGTTACAGCTCACTGCAGCCTCAACCTCCTGGGCCCACATGATTTTCCTGCCTCCTGCCTCAGCCTCTTGAATAACTGGGACTATAGGTCCATGCCACCACGTCTGGCTAATTTTTTGGTTTTTTGTGGAGACAAGGCCTCGCTATGTTGCCCAGACTGGTCTCAAACTCCTGGGCTCAAACAATCCTCCCACCTCAGCCTCCCAAAGCGCTGGGATTACAGCCTGAGCCACCGTGCCCAGCCTGTTCCGCATTTCTTGAGCACCTGCTGCATGCCAAGCTCTGCAGAACAAGCAGGAGGAACCCCGGGGACTGTTCATTCCCTGATTCACTCCTTCATTCCTTTTCATTCACGAATTGCTCCTTTCACTCTATTGCTTGTTCACTTATTCTTCAGTTAATGAAACGTGCTGAGTCTGCACTCTGTTCCCCGTGTAGGGCGATGTTGGGCACACAGCTGTGACCAAGACAGAACGTGATTCCTGCCTCTCAGAGTTCACACGTTCTCTAACAAGGAAGGCCCAGAATGGTCGGGGCTGGATGGAGGAAGCCCAAACAGATGGGGCAGGGCCTGGATTGGGGATTTGCAGGGGGCTGTGGGAGAGGGGTGTCTGCCCCAGGATCATGTTGGGTGAGGTGGGGACACAGCAGGAATTGAGACAGACCAATCTCTGCACCCCTCCGCCTCTCCATTTACTTGTCTAGGGACACATTTTCTACCCTGTGGGAGGGTGAGAGGGTTTTCCACACCCACAAGGGGCCAGGACCACACAGAACTGGGGGAGTGGAGCCCTGGGGTCAGACAGGGCCAGGTCCTCATCCTGGTTCCACCCTTCAACCTTTGAGATTCAGGGTGAGTCACTTTGTCTCTCTGGGTTTCACCTTGCCTGGAACTTCACCTGGAACCTGTGTAGAGGTGCTGTTCTTATCTGAATTTCGCATAGGAGACTCAGAGAGAGGGACTGACTTACCCAAGGTCATGGCCAGGAAGTGACACAGCCAGGATTTGAACTCTATTATTTGTTCACCCTCACAGAGAGGAGAGATTTTGAGAGGAGAAATTTTCCTCAAGCCCAGGACTGATGCTTGACAGTTTGGCTGGTGAAGGCCTGGAAGGATTGATTTCAACTCAGTTTCAGAGGCATTTCCTATTTCCTGGCTCTTAAACTGAGTCTGGGCAGGAGGCAGGTGGGAGGCAGTTAGTGCTGCTTTGCTCGTGCCAGACCCTTCCTGTTCCTTCTCTGCCTCTGGCTTTCTCTGGAACTGTCTCCCACAGGCTCTTTCTGCCTGTGTCCATCTATTTCTGTGTCTCTGTATCGTGTTCTCTCTCCCTCGCTCTGTCTTTCTCTCTCTCCATCTGCATCTCTTTAACCCTGTCATTTTTTCTGCTTCTCTGTCTTTCCCAGACACTTTACTTTCGTTTCTCCTATCTCTCTCTGTCTTTTGCATCCATCCATCCATCCACTCATTCATTCAACAAAAATGTCTCAAGCATGTACTGTGTGCTAGGCCCTTTTTCTAGGCATTTGGGATACAGCTGTGAAGAAAACAGACAAAAATCTCTGGCCTCGTGCAAATGATATCCCTGTGTGGGAGACAAACAAATGAGTAACATACACAGTGTATTAGATCATATTAAGTGCTAAGGAAAAAAAGGAGAGAAAGCCAGAAAGTGTTGGGGAGTGGTCGGGAGGGACCTCACTAACAAGAGTAGATGTTGGAGGAACGATCATCCCAGGCAAAGGAAATAGCCAGTGCCAAAGCCCTGAGGCTTGTTCAGGGCACAGCAAGGAGGCCAGTATGGTTGTCGAAGAGTGAGGGGTAAGAGTGGGAGGAGAAAGAGTTTGGAAAGGAGGGGGCAGGGACAGTGTATAGGATTTGGAGGGTCAAAAAGGACTCTGAGGGAGACCCTGGGAAGACAGTCTCATTCTGTCTCTGGCAGGAGACCAGTAGTGAAAGGACAGGCTTGCATGAGTACCCAACGTGGGGTGCCCAGCCCCTCTACCAGCCTTTTGGGCAATTTGCCCTGCACTGCCAGCAAGTTGCCAGGCTGCCTGGGGCTGCAATCCCAGCTGGCTTCAGGGTGGCAGGGCCTGGATCCAGCCTGGCCAGTTCACTTAGACTTGGGGCCTGGCCCTCCCTGCCGTGTGCCCACGTCAGCCTGCCTGTGGCTCTGCTGCCATCTTTCCCCACACCCTGCCCTCTTCCCTCTGTCCTACTTGGTGGCCCTCTTTGTCAGGTTGTGTCTTTTCCTGTTGGCATCTTGCTACTTCTCTGCCTGTTCCTCGTTGGGCTGTCCCTGCCCTTACTTCCTGTCACTTTCCCTCCCTGTGCCTCCTCCTCTTTTTCCAGTCTACTGGTCTCTGGTTCTCTTTCTGTTTCTCTGGCTCCATCTCTACTCCATTTCTTTCCTCATCTCTTCTTAATTTTTCTCTCTGGTGTCTTTCTTTTTATTGGTCTCTCTCTGGGTCTGTTAACCATTCTCTTCGGAGGTCTTTATCTCTTTGTCTCTAGTCCTGTGTCTGTGTGGATGTGTGTGTCTCTGTTTACATCTTTCTCGAGGCCTTTGTCTCTTTCTGCCTGCATATGTCTCCCTCTCTTTATCTCTGGTGTCTTGCTTTCTCAGTTTTTTCTCTCTGGGTATCTCTTATTCTGTCTTTAGTTCTCTGTTATCTTTCTCTCTAGGCTCCTCTCTCTTCTGCTCTGTCTAAGTGTCTGTATCTCTTTCTCCAGAGGTGTGACACAGACACTTCCTCTGTCTCTTTCTCTGCCTTTTTCCATCCCTGGCTTTGCCCCACTAATGTTTCTTTGCCTGTCCCAGATGACCTCTTCCCCCATACCCACCTTGGTCTCTCCTCCTCTAGCTCTTACATATGCCCAGGCCCCTTAGACCTACCCAGCTCCTCATCCTCACAATCCTATTGCCAGCGCCGCCCCCCACCCCCCAGCCCTCTCCCCAGCTCCTGTCTCCCCCTCCTCAGGAGCCAAGAAAACCAGCTACGGGCCCAGCAGTGGATGCAGAAGCTATACGACCAGCTTGAGCTGCAGCACTTCCTCCGAGACTGCCAGGAGGTAGGACCTCCAGCTGTGCTGGGGTCGGAGATACCCCCTTTAGGGGAAAGGAAGTGCTCCTCGGCAGAGGTGGGGGCGGGGACGCCCCGTCGAAGTGGGTCGCGGAGCGATGCTCACCCCGCGCCGCCAGGGGGCGCGCGGAGGCCGGTCTCAGCGCGCATGCTCTGCAGGAGCCCGCCCACGCCGGCTTGGGGAAGGAGGGAGGGGCCCGGGCGCCCTGGCAACGGCGCGCATCCGCGCCTACGGGTCCCCCGGGGACGCGCGCTGGTCTCACCTTTCGCTCTGGAGATTTGTGAGAACCGCTCTACTGTGGGACGCGGGCGGAGCGGGGCGCAGGTACAAGGGTCGGGGCCGTGGGTGGACCAGCGGCCCGGAGTGCTCCTTCGTCTGACCTGGTCCAGAACCAGCCTTTGCCCCTTTAAAGAGCCAAGCCCCTGTCTCTTAGGGAGGCTCTGCTCACAAGTAGGGAATCTCCCCAAGTCAGAAATGGTCCAGGCCCCCTTCCTTACTGGGGGCGGCTCGGGAGACTCGGCGACTCCCCCTGCCCCTGCATTCCATAGAAACTGTCCTGGACCCTGGCCACATTGGAGATGGCCCGGTAAACATTTTTCTAAACCTCAGAGAGAGTCCTGGCTCCAAGCTCCTCCATCCGTGTGATCCAGGATGCCTCCCCACCTCATGATATGACCCAGGACCTAAGTTTCTTCCCACCGAAGACGGTCCAAGAGCCGGGTCCCTGCCCCGGCCTCTCCATACCCCCCACAACTGAGGCAGGCCAGGACTCCAGCCGTCGGCAGTGAGTCGGGGCACCCCCTGCTTCCCCTCGCCCGCGGTAGAGATGGTGAGAGATGTTCCAGATCCCCCTTCCCACGTACCCTGCCCCCGTCTGGTGGCCGGGAAGCCGAGCCTCTTTCCACTGGCGACGGTTCAGGAGACCCCCGCCCGCCCCCTCGCGACCCTCCCCACCCTCGCATCGCTGAGG
>NW_007030391.1:308198-313505 GCF_000164805.1 Carlito syrichta | reverse complement strand
GGGGGGGGGCGGGAGAGGGGGACTTCCCAGGCCACTCCTGGGGCGGACTGGATTTGCCCTGGGGGCTGAGGGCATCTCAGCCCCTCTAGGGGGCTCTTCTCTGGGTGACGGGGGGGTCTGAGATTTGCCCTGGGGTTGGGGGATTCTCAGCCTTTTGCGGGGGTCCTTCCTTGGTTCTTGCGGGATCTGTGTCAGCCTTGGATGACGGAGGCGAATCACTTTTGGAGGGGCTCTGCTGGGGTGACAAGGCTTTTGGATTTTCTGTGGGTCTGGGCGGCTCTGACTTTTGGGGTCTTCTCCTTGGTTGCTGGGGAGTCTGGCTTTGCCCTCAGTGTTGTGGGGAATCACACTTGAGGGGAATTTACCTTGAGGACGGGGTACCATCCCCTTTAGGGGCTTTTCCTCCACTGTGGGCTGCGGTTACCGCTGGACTCTTCCCTGCGCGTCGGGAACCTGTGAATTGAGTTGGGGGATTTGGCATTTCACTTGGTTCTAGTGTGTGTGCGTATGAGAGAGTTTGAAGCTGTCCTGGTCCCCTGGGGATCCTATTCTCAGGGGGCGCGGGGTGGGGTTTGGCCGGGGATCTGGGGATTTGTCCTTGGCTATGACTGCATTTGCCTCCCGGGACCGCGGAGCTGGAGTCCGGTTTTGTTTTTTGGTTTTTTTTTTTTTTTTGCAAGAGGGAGGAGGAGGATCTTGTGACTGGAGGGAGGGAGGGGAAGTGGGCGGAGCAAACTGTCCCAGGTGCCAGGTTTGGTCATGAGTGGGGAGGTTCTGGCTTAGGGACTAGTGTTGTTTTTTATGGGGTGGGGGCTCAGAACACAGTCTGTGATTGTTCCTGCCCAGGACAATGTGAGGAGCCCGGTCTTGGTGCTTGCATTTTGGATGACTGGTTTTGTTGGTGAATGGGAAGAGAACTGGCTTGGGACAGGGAGGAGATGGCTGGTTTGGAAGGTTCAATCTTGTCCCACGTTAAGGAATCTGGGGCTAGATTGGGGTGGACTGGTTTGGGGAGCAGGAAGACCTTGTTGGCTTTGGTTAAGGGCTAGAACTGACCATGGTTTGGGGAACTGTGGTCTTAGCATCCCAAGGTTGGAGTTGGGGAGTGCTGTGGGCTCATTAGGGGTGCTGGATCTCAGTTGTAGTGGGTGGGTCTACTCCACAGTGGAGGGTTGATTTGGAGGGAGGTACATTTGGCCCTAGTTGGGAGTTGTTTGGGAGTTGATCTACTCATACTGGGGGACCTGGAAGCTTTATTTGATATTCTTGGAAATGGGTTGAGGATTTTTTAATTGGTCCTTATGGGAGTGGCTAAGACTGAATTGAAAGGTCTAAGCGTTGCCATGGGTGGGCAGGAAGTCGGGATGAATTGGGAGTTAGTAAATTAGGTTGGAGAGTTTGTTTGGGGGGATGATTTGGCCTTAGGTGGGAGGAGACTGACTGGTCCAGGAGCCCTGCCTTGGGGGCTTGTGGGGAGTTGAGGAGAGCTACCCTCAGGACAGGGAGGCAAAAGGATTGGGCATTCTGGGGACCTTTCCATCCCTCCTCTGCCAAGGAAAGTGCTTGAGCTGCCCCTTCCCCAATATAAAGGCCTCGCTTCCAAAGGTTTTTCCATCTCTTCCTCCTCCCCCAACCCTTCCACCCTAGCAGCTCAGGCCCTGGACCTGGGACTTCTTGGAAGGGGTGGTAGGGGGAGGGGCTGTGCCAGTTTAGGGGAACTAGCTGAGCCCTCCTACCCTGTCCTGCACAGCTGGATGGCTGGATCCATGAGAAGATGCTGATGGCGCGGGATGGCACACGGGAAGACAGCCACAAGCTGCATAAGAGATGGCTCCGGCACCAGGCATTCATGGCTGAGCTGGCTCAGAATAAGGAGTGGCTGGAGAAGATTGAGAGGGTGAGGATACAGGAGGCCCCTCTGCCTGTGCTGGTGCTAGAGGCCTCCAGGGAGCCAGCAACTCACCCCCACACTCTCCGCTGCTGTCCTGCTGGTGTCACACCCCTGAATTGATTCACATCAGCTCCATATCTGTTCCCAGCAATGTGGTCTTGAATGATTCATGTAAACTCTTGGAGCCTCAGTTGGCCCATCTGTAAGATGGCCAGCATTTCTTCTGATAGGGCCCATATCGTCCTGTGTGTCAGATTTTTCACTCCTTCACTCTTTCTCTACCAGGCTTTCTTCTATACCATTTGGGGCTTCTGGGATGGAAGGTCAGGGAGATGGGTTGGGAAGCCCAGGGTGAGAGTGAACTTTTCACTCTTATGGCTCTGGGTGCTAATCGTGTCTGTCACAAGTTGTGGAGCCTTGAGGAATTGTGTTGACCTCTTTGCACTTCGGTTGGCTCATCTGTAAAGTTAATGAAATAATAAATATAACTACTTCCCCAGTCTCCTGTGCACATAAAATGCACATCACAAGGCCAGGCACCTAAGGGCTGAGGTAGCTATGATATTATGACTTTTAATATGTCATATAATCTGTGTAGCTCTGGGCCACCCAGGAGCTTAATTTCAGTCATGAAGGGACTCAGGGAAATTTTTGCTCCAAGTCTCAACCCGCAGAACTTCTGCCACTCTGGCTGAACCCCTAGACCTACAGCCCTGGATACACCCACTTTTCTCACTCTAACAGAGACACCCAGGGTGGCTTTAAACCCTTAAATGGCCATTGATGCTCCATAAATGGTGGCAAGTGACAAAGCCAGCATTCTTAACTTTGGACTTAATGGAAGTTCATTCTCTCTTTGCCTCTCTTCTCTGTCATTGGCCTCCTCCTTTTCCTCTTCCTCTTCTTCCTCTCCCTGTCTCTCCCTCCCTCCCTCCGTCTCTGTTTGTCTTTTCTCTCTGTCTCTCTCTCCTTGTCTTTCTTATGGTCCTCTCCCTACATCTGACTCTATGTGCATGTCTCTGTGTCCATCACTCTGTGACTGTCTGCCTTGCCCTGTCTCCTTCCCATGTCCCTGTTTGTATCCCTGTCTCTCCTTCCGTCTCTCTGTCTTCCTCCTCTCACTCTGTCTGCCTCTCTCTTTTTATCTCCCTTCCTCGGTTCCTTCCATCTCTGGGCTTGTCTCTGCATCCACTCCTCATGTCTCCCTTTGTGTCTCTACCTCCTTGCCTTTGTCTCTCTCCCCACATCTTTCCCTGTGTCCCATGTTTCTCTGTCCTTCTCCACCATCTTCCCCTCCTCCTCATCTCTTGCCATCAATCCACCTGGGGCAGGAGGGCCAGCAACTGATGCAGGAGAAGCCAGAACTGGCAGCCTCTGTGCGGAAGAAGCTGGGGGAGATCCGGCAGTGCTGGGCAGAGCTGGAGAGCACCACCCAGGCCAAGGCACGGCAGCTCTTTGAGGCCAGCAAAGCTGACCAACTGGTGCAGAGCTTTGCTGAACTGGACAAGAAGCTTCTTCACATGGAAAGTCAGCTGCAAGACGTGGACCCTGGCGGGGACCTAGCCACCGTCAACAGCCAACTCAAGAAGCTGCAGGTATGGCCTGGTTGGCCCAGATGGGGACTCCTTATGCTACACTGGGGCTGGGTCAGGGTCAAACCCCACTTGAGGTATTTCAAACAGAGAGAATTTGATACAGGGATTTATTTCCATTGCATGGAAGGGGCTGGGAGAGCAGAAAGGTAATCCTGAGGCAATCCAGCTAATAGTCACTGTGGGAAGCAGCCACCAATCCTGAGGTGTGTCATACAAAGGGAAAAGGAAGGATCTAGAGCCTTAAAGCAGTAGATAAATAACCAGCATGCTGAAGAGTTTGCAGGATTCTGACACTTGTTTCCTGGATGCAGAAACCAAGGCCTGGAGGTAGAGAAAGGCTTTGCATGGAATAATAAGGACATTCATCAAGCATTTCCTCTACCAGTGTCTGGGCCAGCACTCACTGACTCCTCCCAACAATGCCTGGAGATTGGTTCTGTTATTATTTCCATTTTACCAATGGAGAAACTGAGGCAAGAAGGCAAAGCCCTTGGCCCAAAGAAACACAGCTAGCCAGTGTCTCCCTCGCAAAACAGAGGGTTGTCAGAGAACAGGCACAGTGTCTGCTGTATCTCTGCTCCCAGCTTCGCAGCCGGGTGGCACTCAGTACATGATGGTTCACGTGGAATAAACAGAGGTGAATGTAGGCATTGCATCTTATCTCCCGCGGTGTCATGGCTCCTGCCTTTATGTGCCAGGAATGATGCCTGACCGTGACCGATGGGAAACTGAGTCTCCAGGAGGTGAACTTACTTGCCCAGGGTAGAAAGTGGACAGAGCCTGGAACAAAATCCAGGTCCCTCAACTCTTCACTCTCTGATGCACAGTTATGATTGCAATGTGCTTGGCGTAGTATGTGGCAAAAAAGTAGACTGACAATAAATGCATGGTGACACTGATTAGTATTCACTCATTAATGTCTGCCTCATATATTTATTGAGCACCTACTATGTTCCAGGTACTTTTCTCTTTTCTTTTCTTTTTTTTTAAGTCGGGGTCTCACTCTGTCCCCCAGGCTAGAGGGCAGTGGTACACTCATGGCCACGCAGCCTCAACCTGCTGGGCTCAGGCATTCCTTCCACCTCAGCCTCCCAAGTAGCTGGAACTACAGGCGTGCACCACCACATCCAGCTAATTTTTTGATGTAGAGATGAGGTCTCGCCAAGTTGCCCAGGCTGGTCTTGAACCCCTGGGCCCAGGCCATTCTCTGAGGGATCTTCTCACCCTTGGTCTCTTTCTGACCTGCCTGGACTAATTTTTTTATTTATTGCGGAGATGAGGTCTTGCCAAGTTGCCCAGGCTGGTCTTGAACCCTTGGGCTCAGGCAATCCTCTTGCCTCGGCCTCCCAAAGTGCTGGGATTGCAGGTGTGAGCCACTATGCCCAGCCTAGGTCAGTACTATTATTATACCCATTTTACTGAAGAAGAAACTGGGGCACAGAGAGATAAGTAACTTCCCCAGGCCACCCAGATGGTAAGTCACAGACCCTAAGCTGGCCTCAAAAAAAAAAAAATTTTTTTTAAATAGTACTGACCTCATATGGACATTGTGAAGATGAAGACATAATACACAAAGTAGTTTCAAAAAGGCTAACCCAAAAAATCTAAGAGTCAGTGTTTGGGGGTATATCATCACTACACTGTGTTCAAAAGTTACTTTGACTAGTTATTGGCCCATCTTTACGTTGGTTACATTATTTACATGATACGCAGTTACTTTATTTGTTTCTGTTCATATTCTTTTTTTTTTTTGAGTTGGAGTCTCACTCAGTCGCCCAGACTGGAGTGCAGTGGCCGCTCCCAGCCACCGCAGCCTCGACC